>NC_090919.1:2931925-2944425 GCF_040956055.1 Brachionichthys hirsutus
TTGTATACTAAAGCCGCTTTTTGATTGCAGACACCACATGGCCGATAGAACCAGTGTTCCGTGGAACTGGGACTTGTTGACCTTGGTCATAAACAAACAGGAACACAAACAGGTAGATTATGTGTAGAAAATGACAGTTAAACTGGACGATATCTGCACAGTAATAAACAGCACCATTAGTGGTGTTAAACAGGATTCGAAAGGGGAAAATGATTGAAAAGGAAACTTTCATTGTGATGTTGACTTTTTTTTTTTTTACAAAATAATTATAGATATATTATCACTATTGTATATACAGATACACAAATGTATGATTTTGTTAAGCTGGTGCGTCTCTCTGCCTGCACCTCTGGCCTCTAGGACCACACAAAGAGACTTCGATGTGAGATTGTTCGCATGCTCTTTGAGTATGTTTTGCGGACTTTGGAGGAGGACTTCCAGGCCAAGTGTTCTACATCTGCTGTCCATCACTCCATCGCCAAGGCAACCTTGTCATGTAATGAGCAACTCTGTCGTGTCAGGTGAGCTTGGTCAACAGGGGCCTGTATTGTAAAACATGATCAGGGATGGTTAATATACATGTTTGTTTACTGCCTGCACAAATCAGCGTTCATATACACCGTCTTAAAATCTATGTGAATGTTTTTTTTTTATTGCAGTGATGCCATTACCTCGTTTGTCACTGATCTTTTTAGTTCTGGATTTATCAGACGGTCTATTTCAAATGAGTCTTAAAGGGAACCCTGATTAACTATAAAACCACAGACCTATATTATGTAAATACATTGACAAAAATATATAAACATTTCTTGGAATTTATAAAATCAATTTAGTTTGCAACATAAATTGATACGTGGTGGCAGCCATGTTTTCGCGGCATTCTTATTATGACATTTATTTCTCTTTCTCTAAAGTTTGTTTTCTGTCCGTGGTTCTTTTACAGGGATGTCATCAATTGGCTTTTCTCTGCCATAATGAAATCAACAGAACATGAAAAGAGTAAAGCAGAGAGGGATGAACAAATCAGGTTAATTCGAAAGAAAAATAAGCTTTTAATAATGCACTGTCAACTTCAGCTGAAGCCTCTGATGCTAATTGAAAGTTGATTTTATTCAAGTTTATGTGCATGCTATACTATTGCTGTTTCTATGCCTACCTCGGACCTCCTCCCCAGGGCTGCGTCCTTCCACCTCTGCTGGACACCCTCACATTTAAAGCACACCAAATAGCTCCTGGTGTGAAAGCTTGGTTCTGTCCAAGGTTTCTGCCTGGTAAAGGGAAGACTTTCCTTGCCTCCGTCTACAAAGTTCTTGTGGGTCAAGTCGGGTCCCTGCTACCCTGTAAAGTGTCACTCTTTTCTTTTCTTTGTCAAAATATGACACCTATCGGCTGTTTCCGGTAAAGCTTCTGTGCATCATCTAAATGGTTCCGAGCTACTGGATCCAACTCTTCTTGGACTCGGTTTATAGTTCCTGCTAATCATTCGCAAACAAATCAAATAGATGATTAACACCAATTGCGACAACCTCTTCCACCTCTCGCCAGATATCGATTTAAACCGATGTCAATATTGACCCATCATCTTCACCTTAGAATGTATTTTAATACGAGTGAGTATTTTACATTTAACGCGCACCCCGATGATTTTCCTGAAGATCGATGAGTGCATTTGTGAATCGTTGAATTTTAACCCATTTGGTGAAACGATTCCCATTTGTCTTTCACACGCACGCCCTCGCGCACACTTGCCCTTAGACATCCCAAAGGTGGGAAAACCGGTTATATACAGTACTATGAACTCGTTAACCCCTTCCCTGAACTGCAGGAACGCGAAACCAAAATGTTCGCTTACTTTTACAGATGAAAATCTAGAACCTATCATACAATAAAAAAAGCGTGTCTGCTTTTTATTTTTATTCTTGTTAAACCTTTGCTTACCTCGCAATCACGCACCGGATTGCATGTGTGTTCGGATAACACAATAAAGTGACAAAGGCAACAAAACAGTCCGAAGCCTAAAGATAAAGCAAATACAAAAAAGCAGCATTTATATTTTCCCGCTTTAAAATAAACACACCGAAACGTTTTATTTAAATAACCGCAACTCATAAATGCGAAACAGTTTTTTTGCTGACTTGTGCGTGTGATCACGTGATCCACTGTTTACCCAATGCGACCGCAGGTGACGTATGTAGGTCAGTTCCAGGCGGTCAGGGTCCTCGCGCTCCCCCTAGTGGCAAGGGACGGTAACTGCCGCCTGCTTGCATTGCATCTTTTCTTCTTCTGACAGGAATGAGACCAGATCTCTAAAGTGGTTTTGCTGCATGTTTCTGTGTATATTATGTTCTCGCGTGGAGACGAGGGGACCCGACAAACGGGATGGAACGCAGCACGGTGAACTCGTCATCGCTTCATTTATTTACAAAAAAACAGAAAATAAAGAGCATCGTTACATTTAGAGAAAAAAACAACCGAGTAAAATAGAGGTACGTCACAAAATCGCCGTCCATCGTTAAAAAACAGACGCGTGTTAGCTGCTACGGGTCAGGTGGTGTTGCAGACCGTATCCTCTTAGGTTTAGAAGCTCCTCCTCCTTCGTCGTCGTCTCGCCTTTTCCTACTCTAGAACTTGAACTCCTTGTATTTCTTGGCGCCGCCTCGCGTGTCCTGCGGCTGGGCCTTCCTCTTTCTTTGCTGAGAAGGGGGGAGGGGTTTAAATAATAATCGCATCATTACCACAAACAGGCTCCGATCGATACGTTTATTCCCGATCGGAGGACGACTCTGAATTTGCGTACCTTCTGTTTGGCAGCGTGCTCAGCCACCATGTCGCTGAAGTCCTCCTTCTCCACCTGGGCCTGCTGCTCCCTGACGTGCTCCTCGTACTTCTGCGTCATGGCCATGGGGTCCAGCTCCAGCTCCTCCGGCGCCAGCGCCACCTCCACGCCATGCGACTCGTGCCCGCCGCCCGTCTTGCGACCCGTCGCGGCCTGAAGACGGCGGTTCAAAGAAAGCACGGAGGCTTTAACAATCACAGAAACGCCGGCGACTCGGTCCAATCCAATTCCCCGCTTTAAGGCCGACCCCCCCCCCCATTATAGAAACGCCCCGGTCTCTCACACACACACACACGGCTGGACTCACCCCTGACATGTCGTAGATGTGCGTCGAGGCCATCATGGCTGCTCCCACCGGACCGGTGCGTCTCTCGGGGAGGACGGTGAAGAGCTGAGGCGTCTCGTTCCTGGAAGCAGAACAAAACCCGAGACGATGTCTGAGCTGCCGTCCCTGTCCCCGTCCCTCAGCCGTCCTCAGATTGAAAACGACGACTCACCCGTCCATGGCCTCTTCGATCTTCTTCTTCCTCAGCTCGATCAGCTCAGGAGTCTCCATGCCGGCGGGAACGGACGAGAAGCCGCCGGGGTGATCAGCCCGCTGAAACCGAACCGCTCAGATGTTTAGCCACGCCCATCGGTGTCCTCAAACGCCCCCCCCCCCCCCGCCCCTTTGAACCCCCGCGAACCTGTCCGCCGGCGTGAAGAAGCCGGTTTCGTCCGGCTTCTCTTCGTCGCTCTCCTCCTCCTCCTCCTCCTCCGAGGACTCCTCGTCCGACGCCTCCAGCTCTCCCCAGGGCGTGTGATCCACCTCCTCCTCCTCCGCTTTGGCCTGCTCGGCAGACATTTTGCGTTTCGGCTCAACCGTTTCACGTTTTCAGCGTCTGCGCGAGATAGCGGGGCCCCACCTGGAAGTCTGGCGAGTTCGTTCCGAACACGTCGCCGTATAAAGGTTTGCCATTTCGTCGACGGGCGGCTTCCCCCAGCCTCCGGCGTGGTAACCAAACGTGCAGTTCTAACAGGCAGAGGGGGGGGGTGGCATTCCACATTAATAACAGATCGGATCGGATACGGGTGGGATATCTCCCGCGTGTTTTCCTCTTACGTCTGGATGGGGGAGTTGAGTCCGGGGATCTGAGATTTGGGTAGGACGGGGGGGGGCCGTACCTCTGCATGGCGATCAGCCAAGGCGGGGGCACCTTGTGTGCGTTCTGGAGCAAAAAGACGCAAACAGGTGAGCTCAGAGGCCCCGGAAACCGGCAAACTCCTCGGCGCGAGCGCGAAACTGCGTTCGACTGGTCGGCGTGTCCACGGACTCAACGCCGGGTGCTGATTGGTTCTCACCGGACCAACGGGCATCCCCAGAGCGATGCGCAGCTCGTCGGACAGGTCGCCCGGCTTCTTCTCCTTCAGCCGCGTCTCAAACTCTTTCCCCTGAAGACGCAAAAAAGACGCTGAAGCTAACCGAGCCGGCGCTAACGGACGTTGCCGCGGCGACACCCCCGGGCGCTCCCGGCACCTCGTAGTAAAGGTCTCCGTGGATGGTGAGCTTGGCTTGATCTGCCACTTGAAGAAGGCGTCGTGGAGCTTCTGGTAGTCGATGTCGATCTTCCCCATCTTCGGGCGCACCTTCTCTCTCATTTTGGTTTTCATGGTCTTGGCGTCCTCCTGCAGACGAAATAAAAAAAAGCGTCTCGACTTCTCCTTCTCGGCCTCTCGTCTAAACCAACCCCCCCCACCCCCACCCCCCCACCTTTTCCTGCAGGGCCTCCCTCATCTCCTGGATGCCCGTCTTCTTGATGAAGTCGGGCAGCTGGAACGGGGGCTTCTCGATGCCCCTCTTGCCCTGCAGGTACTTCCTCTTGAAGCACCAGTGGCGCGGCACCGGCACCGTGTTCCTGGTGGCTTTCAGGTGCACCAGCAGCTTGGGCTCCTGGGCCGTCACGTCGTGCATCTCCACCACGTCGGGACGGGTGACCAGCTGCTTCAGCTCCGCCACGGTCAGCCTGTTCATCCTCCTCAGCTTCTTCTTGGAGAGTTTCGGCGCATCGTTTCTGATTTCCTGCACGTCAAAAAAAAAAACTGTTTCGCCGGATCAGAACGAGATTTCGTCCGCCCCCCCCCCGGGACGATTCGAAAAGGGATTCCGAACCTCGTCGCTGTCGTCGCTGTCGTCCCGCTCGTCCGCGAATCCCTTTTTCCGCAGCACCATCGCCTCCGGCTTCTCCGGCTTCTCGGGCTCCTTCTCCTTCTCCTTCTTCACGTCGTCGGCCAGCTAGAAGAGGAGAGAACGTCACGGCAAGAATTAAAGCAGAGTCGTGACGGCCTCCTTCCTACGAGGGGGGGGAAACGAGGCGGTCCACCTTGAAAGCCTCAAAGATCCTCTTGAAGAAGATGTAGTTGGGGTCGTAGATCTCGGGCTCCTCGGCCACGTACTCGATCTCCACCTCCGTCTCCTTCTCCTTGCTGCTCCCCTTCTGCTGCTGCTCCGCCTGCTCCTTCTTCTCCTGGGCGCGCTTCTGCTTGCTCCTTTTCTTGCGGTTTCGGCGTCTGCGGTTTTTCTGGAAAGCCGATCGAATGAAAAAATAAAAATAGAAGCAACATAAACTAAGAATAAAATCAATCTTACGTCTTTCTTGGACATCTGGCTGTTGTCGTCGTCGGCCTCAGACACGACCAGAGCGGATGAGTTCATCTCCTCGTCACCGTCTTCATCTTCTATAACGGCCGAGACGACAAACGGGACGAAGATTAATCATATTATAATCATCCTCCAATGGACACACAGACAGGAAACAGTTACTTTAACCATCAAGAGTTTCAGATTTCCCCCTCAAACAGGAAGTACCTGCGGGGTCGACGAGCTGCTCCTGCCTGATCTCCTTCTGCTGCAGGATCTTCTCCAGAACTTGAGGGATCTTCGGCCCGCTGACGCTCACCTCCTCAATCTGCCACATCTGGAATGGAAGAGATGAACTTACCAACAGGGAACAAGTGCCTCAAAAACCACAACAGTTTTCTGCCTATATATACCAGGAGAACTATCAGTGAAGTTATCTTTGAAAATAAATATTCAGAATCTGCTCTGAGTGGGAAAAGAAAGGAAGGAAAACCACTAATGGAACCTAATAATGAAACTAACGGGGGGGGGTTGGCTCACTTCTCTGGCATCTTCTCCTGGAGGCGGGGGCACTCTCTGTTTCTGCATGGGCAACATGCTGACACCAGGCGGCAGCGGCGCATGAGGATCCAGACCTGGGGGACGGGGGGGCATCCATTTGCAAAAGCTTTAAATGTTTGAGGCTTTTTTTAGGATGGGAATATTTCTACCAAACAAATAATTATCCTTCATAGGTGGTAACGTACCCCTTATAACGACGGCGGTGGGCATGCCCCGGGGCCCCCCCATCTGCACCATCTCCTGCTGATGATGATGATGATGATGATGCTCCTGTTCCAGCAGAACCGCCGCCTGATACATAAGCGGGGGGGGGGGGGAAACAAATATTTTTATTCAAATCTGGAGTGGAGGAAGAAAAAAAAAAAAACATGAAAAGATGAACAAACTGTTTTAAGGGGATTCGCTTCAAAGTGTATGGAAAAATTAAATTCCTCAAGAGTGGAATGTTTTTCCTAAATGTTCTGTCTAAGGTAAATGCGAGCGCTTCTTCGACTCGCCCTGGTCTGCTGCTCCAGAAGATCGTGTTCATCCATGCCATGGGGATCGCCCTGTGCCAACAGAGACAGTCAATAAATAGATCTAGCATTTTACTCCTAATATTCAAATTATAATGGCTAACGCCAAACCCAACCAGCCACCTCACCATCAACCCCCGCAGTCCCGCGCACCCTCACCTCGTGCATGGCTCTCTCCTCCTGCTGCAACATCATGGCTGCTCTCTGCTGGACCATCTTCAGATGGTCATCCTGCAACATGCCCGGAGGCTCCATGCCCATGTGGATGCCCGGTGGCGGAGGCCCCCCGGGCATCATGCTCATGGCCTGGAGCATGCCCATACCGGGAGGCAACGGCGGCATGGGCATCGGGGGCAGGGGAGGCATTCCTGGCACCTGAAAAGGTGTATAAATATCACATTGAGTAGCAAGCGAGGCTCATTTCTCATTATAGCGACGATTCAGGTTTGATTTACCTGTGATCCCATGGGTTTGTCATCGTTAGGATTGATGAGCAGTATCCCTGTCTGCAAACACACACACACACACACCCTGATTTGTTAGCATGCTAACACAATGCTGGGTAATTGTGGATACATTTACCTGCATCATGTAGCCCTTCAGTCGGTCAATCAGCTCCTCCCTGGGACCTGAAAAATGACGAATACTTTAATTCAAGGGAGAAATGCCCATTCATTAGCCTGTTACTGCACCGACACGTCAACAAATGTATTGGGTCTTTACACAACAGGTTTAACATTCACCAAAGAAAAAACCCGTCTACTAATGTGCTATAATTGCTCTGTCGGAAGTCTTATTCTTTAATGAAAATGTATTTTAACTTATTTACATGTTAATGACCGTGAATTGCAACACACAACGAGCCTAGAAACACTGCATTTCGCTAGCTAGCGCTAGCCATTTTGCTAGCTAGCGTTAGCTATTTGCTAGCTTCCGCTAGCTAAACACAGTGAATTTCTTCGGCGCTCCACGTCTCCCACGGGACTTTTCTTACCCATCGCGGGCGCCCCGAGCTGCGCCAGCTTCGACTGAAGCTCCGAGTTGCTCCATGTGTTCAACGCCCCGATAGCACCCGCTAAATCAGCCGGCAGAGAGTCGGTGCCCGGTGGTCCGTCGGATGCCATGTTGAGGGGATTTCGAAGGAACAACGGCGGCGGCGGAAGCGATACGAGCGGAAGTCGCGTCGCACGCGGCGCAGAACGGGAAACCCTCTGTTGCAGTGCCTGATGGGATATGAAGTTCCAAATGAGGAACATCGTATTTAACCACTAGAGGTCAACGTTCAGTCCTTCAATCCAACGTGACATTCCGAAATATATTTACGGTGGTTTGTGTTATATATATTATTAATATATATATATATACATATATCAAAATGTATTAATATATTTAGTGAACCCATTGATGTTTGTGAAAACGTTTGTCTGTAACAAATCATACCTTTTTTTGTGTGTATGTCTTTTATTTTCATTATTATTCTATTTAATATGATGTAAATTGTGAAATGTTGATTCTACAAGTGTGTAGTGCTTAAGTAGTAGCACTGTTAACGTTTGCAACTGACTCAGTGACGAGAAACGTCGTGCATGTGTGCTAATATAATATTATTATTATTGGGCATGCCATAGTATAAATAAGTATACTACTGACATTAAGTTTGAAATGTAATGCAAGTTAAAATACATGGCCTGGAGTAAACTCATGCATAGAGGCTATATATGGACACATAGACGTCTTCTACAATAACGCACAATAATATTATGCGATTATATGTTATTTGTTTGTTTTGTTTTTTGAGACAACGTTTACATGAAAACACAGCGTGTTTTTTTTCTCCCCCCCCCCCTTTCAGTGAGGTGTTTTTTAAGAGCAGCGGCCAGTGCGCAGACTCACCGGGACGGGGGGGGGGCGCACATTGATCGGAGCAGAAGCTGCAGGGCGTTTCTTAAATTCTACCCGATGTTAGAGCGCGCAGGGGAGTGGACGAGCCTCCGCTGAACAACATGGACGGGAGAAGAGAAACCTGAAGTGGCAAATTGAATGTTTCAAAACTGCTTCATACCGGAAACAACGGGAAAGGTAAATACAAGATTCCTCTCGCAACATTGCGCACACTTTACAGTTTGTGTCGCGGTGCGTAAAAGCCCCTGAAACAATATTGATTTTGACATCCTGACATGAACTTTTTTTTTTTTTTTTTTTTTTTGCGATCCTGAGATTGCTGAGTTGCGCAAAACGCGTATATTGGCTTCAGAATCTCTTTGCATTGATCCGCGCAGGCTTTTATGGATCCGAATCCAGTTTGACGGTGAAGGTTATCCGAAACGATTCGCGTCGGTCAACTTGAGAAAAGTTGTAGTTGGTCGTTTATCTCAGGGACATATATCTGTGTGAGCCATGTTGACTTATACGCAAGGGTGCGCGCGCACACACACACACCCATATGTACATTTATGAACCGGTTTCTTTTGTTCCAAAATCTAAAGATCAATCTGTTAGACGTCAGCGATTATTTCCCCATGTCGGACACAGTTGCGTGTCTGGTTTCTCTGTGCAGCAGGTCTATTTCCTTCCATGGCGCAAGCATGCAAAAAAAAAAAAAATACACCAGAACGCATGCTCAGCACGCACACACACACACACACACACACAAAACTCATGGATGCGTTCAGGAGGAGGGACCTCAGACGCGCATCAGAACAAATGTGAAACAGGCTTCACTCATATTTGCTTATTTCACTTTTCACCTACATGGACACATACGCTTCCTCAAATTGGATTATAACTGTTTATGATTAAGGTATTATACATGTACGCGGATCCCCCTCCCTTTAACAAAGGAATGGAGTAAATACACATAAACACTCTGTGGTTTGGGTGTGTGCAATTATGCAATTACAGGTAGTTGTTTTCCCACCAGGTTCCCCGTCTGACTGAGTGAGATCCACCAGAAGCTCCAGTATTTGTCCGTTTTGTAATCCTGACTGGTGGAAAAAAAATGTTAGGATCTTTGCTCATGCGTCTCGATATGCAGCCAACAGCCTGTCATTTCTCGTGTGTGTCACTACCTGCAGCGAGGTGGAGGATAACTAAGTGTGTGTGTGTGTGTGTGTGTGTGTGTGTGTGTGTGTGAGGCGAGGGTTTTTGAGTGTGTTTCATATACGTGGAAATTAAATTTTCATCATATCCAGATGGAACTGGCATTTCCTGGATGTCACTGCAGGGATGTATGTGGAGCAGGCATACTTTTGCCCTTGATTCATTTTATGTTTATGAATTAATAACACCTAAATAGATTTTCTTTTCTTTTCTTTTTTTTGGCACTATAAATAAACAGTCAGGTCACTTTAAAAGTTCAAAATTCAAACTCTAGCCTTTATGATTCTTTGAAGAAAAACACCCAAACCTGTGTCAAAGAATAAATTCAGACACTTTATCTTTTGTATGTTTAAAAAAATTTTTTTAGCTCCTTAGCTTAGCTTGTGGTTGGCAGAATATCCACTGACAAGTGGAGGGTGTAAACCTTTATACACGTAATTACAGCAAGTAGGTTTACAACCCAACATGTGTGTTTTGCAAACATTGTTTCAAGACCACTAAATAAAGGTTTGATTGATCTTTATTTAAAGGTCAGCCTCTTGTTGTCGTTCTGCAGTGTCTTCCTAACAGTATTTCATTCGTGTGTGTGTCTCTTACAAAGGAGTGTCGTTTGTTTTTCTTGGACTTCGTAGGACTTGTTTGGTCACATCCTTATTTTGCATTTGCTTATTTAAAACGGATCTTAATGTGATGCTAATATTCAGGACACAGTTTACAAAATAGATGTTGTTGCTGTGTGCTACACAAAACCCAACAAAATAAAAAAAGATTTCCATGTTCAGATAGTCATTTTCTGTAGAATCAGAGTTTACCAGTTGCACTGAAGGCTCTTTCATGTTTTATAGAGCTTTACAGAATGATATAATGACTAAACTGTTATAAAAAAAAAAAAGGTCATTGACCTCTTGACCTGTTGTAAGACGCCCACCACCTGTAAGACACTTGCGATGGCCTTGCTTCCCAAGTCTGGGCGAGGTGTCGCAACATCTTTGTTGGCCAATTCAGTGACATTTTTTATTCCTTTGCGATGACAGAAGCAAACCAAAGGTGTTTTCGGGCCATCTGGTTCTTTGTTGGGGGGGGGGGGGGGGGGGGTTACATATCTCAACTAGCCTGGGAACAGCCTGGGATACCTCCGGATCAGCTGGAAGGTCTTGTTGCTGGTGAGCGGAATGAACACCCTGCTGAGCCAACCGTCTCCCCAATAGTAAAGATATTGTCTCCTAGCAGGTTCACATTGCAAAACTGTTTTAGTCTGAACCGGGGACTCGCTGATTCTACAGGTTTAGGTTAGTCCTTGTTTGTAGGAACGTTTCTCAGCACCTTCACGTGGATGGTTCGGATGGGTGCGGCTCCTGCCCAGGAATGGAAACGCTAGCATGCTCGAAGCACATTCTTACAGGAAGACGAAAAAAGCGACCGCGTTTGGTGGGCGGGCAGCGTCGAAAGGCAGGCGCGGAAGCTAAAAATAACCCTGCCTTTCATGTCTACCTTGTTTGTCTGTGTTAAAAAAGGACGAACGCAAGTGAAAGAAGTAAGCAAAGGACTCGAACTTTTCCCGACGCTCCAGTTCCGTCAAGGGGCGACGGCGGCGCTAACGCCACTTTACACGTCTCCCTCTGCTTAATTAAAGAGTCGGAGAGAGCTTTTATTTGTCGGCCTTCATTGTGCGTTAAGAGTGACAGAAAACCACGGCTATACCACACACACACTCACACACACACACGCACACAATCAAATGTGTCTTTTGCATAGCGAGCATTTCCGTGCTGGCAGGTCTCTCGCTAACGACTTTCTCTGTTCAGCGTCACGATTCTAAAAATCTTTCTTTTTTGGGTTTCAGCCTTTCTGGGAAATGGACCCGTGCGAGAATCTACCGTCGCTGCGAGGACCAGAGCCCGGGAACGCTCATCCACGCACGTGTGATTTACTGTTGAGTCCGACTACAAGCAGAGCCACAAGCAGCGGCCATCGTTCATCGATATTTTATGCGCTTCTCATTGGCTATTGATGATTTATAATTGAGCTTTGAAGCCATTATCACCTTTTATAATAGATTTGCATCAGCGCTTTACGACAAACTGCAGCGACAGTATAGCCCACAGCTGCCGCTTCAGTTAAGGACACATTTAGACACCACCTTGTAGTTCCACACACACACACACACACACACACACTAAAACTGTTAAAGCCACAAGCCCAGGATGGAGGAACGTATCTACGCCACTGGCATGGCCGTCCAGGTGAGGAGCCAGCGGGACCGGGACGAAGGTCTGGGACAGAACCACAACGCTGTGAAGTTTCTGGGGCAGGACTTCGAGCGACTGAGAGCCCAGACCGCCCAGAGCGGGCGGCTGTTCGAGGATCAATTGTTCCCGTGCGCTGCCTCGTCTCTCGGGTTCAACGAGCTCGGCCCGAGATCCTCCAAGACCCACGGCGTCCGCTGGATGAGGCCCACGGTGAGAAACGGCGGGGTGGGCAGAGAAAGAGAGAGAGCTAATCGATTGACTCGACGGGATTCATGTCGATGCTTCTCGTGCAAACAGGAAGTCGATTTACGGATTCTCCTAAAGAGTTGCCATTAGCTTTGGAGCCATTTCTTATGAATCCTACGATGTCTTCTGTCAAAGTAGGAATGAGAGGCCAATCAGGGGCAAACAGGAAGTTGTCTATTTATAGAGCAAATGTAAGCATGTTGGGTTAAACGAAAACCCAAAATCAATCCAATTTACTTTTTTTCATGTCACTTATTTGCTGGATATTTATGGGGTCTTGCTGGAATCCTGGCAACGCCCCCCCCAGTGATTTCCGGTGGTACTGCGTCGTTTTCTACAGAACGTGCACAAACACGGACGAGAAGCATCTGTATCTG
>NC_090919.1:2949425-3031417 GCF_040956055.1 Brachionichthys hirsutus
GCTGAGGTTTCGTGAATTTACAGTAAAAAAAAAAAAAAACTCAAACTGAATCATGAATATTTAATATTAAATTTCCTAAATGCACATCTCCCAGAGCCGCTTCTTATTCTAAAGGCCAAAATAGACGGAATAGAAGAGAAACAAAACATCTTCCAGAGGAATAACATCAGCTCAAGAGTGGGGGCAGGTTGGAAGGTTGCTATGGCGACATGCTCTGCAGGTCTTTCCCCGTTCGTGTACACTTTTCCTTTTTCACTCCCGCAGTTCCAGAGAGTGGGACAGCGTCGACCGCTCCGTCAGGAGCCGGCTGCAGAACCGAAGCGAGGACGGGGAGTTCTGGTCAGCGCCTCCGTCGCTCGTGGGACTCGCCTTTTGAATCGTCTCATCGTCACCTTTGCTGATTGATTGAGGCGCCCCGTCCGCCTATTTCTGCCGCTCAGGATGTCCTTCGGCGACTTCCTGCGAGAGTTCACCCGCCTGGAGCTCTGCAACCTGACGGCGGACGCCCTGCAGCACACCCAGCTGAAGAAGTGGAGCTCCTCCCTCTATCAGGGCGAGTGGAGGAGGGGCAGCACCGCCGGAGGCTGCAGGAACTTCCCAGGTACGAAGCGATGGCGGCGGCGGAACGGTTGGAGCCGCGTTTTAATGTGCGCGCTTCATTTTTGGACGATTTCAACGCCAAAAAAAATCCAGTTTTTAATTCTAAGGTAGAAGAATTCACCAAAACGTGGAACGCCACAGGGGGGGGGTGGGGACAATCTGACCTCTCCCACGCTTTCCCTTCCCAGCAACCTTTTGGCTGAACCCTCAGTTCAAGCTGGTGCTCCAGCATCCGGACAACGCCAGCCAATCGTCCGACTGCAGCTTCCTGGTCGGCCTCATGCAGAAGGATCGCAGGAAGAAACGGCGAGAGGGGAAAGACATGGAGACCATCGGGTTCGCCGTCTACGAGGTTGGGGGGGGGGGGGCGCTGCGCGTAAAAAAAAACTCACTCCCGGTTTTAACCCCTGCGATCGTGTCTCATCGCTCTCTCTCTCTCTCTCTCGTTTCAGGTTCCACAGGCGGTACGTGTTTCAGTTCTTCACACTTTTCTGTCAAATTACCATCCAGACATTTAAAAAAAAAAAAAAAAAAATCCAACATTGTTTTTAAACCTTAAAACGAAAGAGTCACCTTCCTCTCTCAGCTGGCGGGCAGTTCCGGCGTCCACCTGAAGAGGGACTTCTTCCTCACCCACGCCTCCAGCGCTCGCTCGGAGCTCTTCATCAACCTGAGGGAGGTCAGCTCGCGGCTGCGCCTCCCGGCCGGCGAGTACATCGTCGTGCCGTCCACCTTCGAGCCGCACAAGGAGGCCGACTTCGTCCTCAGGGTGTTCTCCGAGAAGCCCGCGGACTCGGAGTGAGTGGCGCTCCGGCGTTTTGGGGAGCGGGAGCGATGTTGTTACGACGCTGAGTATTACAGGATACTTCATAAAGTACTTGAGTATTAAGTCCTTCCTCTGTCCGCCGTCAGGGAGCTCGACGACGACATCGTAGCGGACCTTCCCACAGAGGTGAGAGAGAGAGAGAGGGACGAACCGGGTTGCGCGTCGCTTCGACACCTGGACCGCCGGCGTCCCGAAGCTGTGAGGACGCGCTTTTGTGTTTCAGGTTCGGCTGGAGGAGAGTCAGATCGACGCCGGCTTCAAGAGCCTCTTCCGGCAGCTGGCGGGGCCGGTGAGCGGAGAGGGAAGAGTCGAGGAAGCGGTTTTCGTGTTTCAGCAGCAAATCATTTTAACCTTTGACCCCTCCCCCCCCCCATCTGCGCCGACAGGACATGGAGATCAGCATCACGGAGCTGCAGACCATCCTGAACCGGATCATCGGCAAACGTCAGTTTGGGCGCCCGCGGTGAGACGTCGCGCTCGGAAACGCAGACGGGAGCGTCCCGCTTCACGGCCGTCCCCCCCCCTTTCTGTCCGCAGATAAAGACCTGAAGACGGACGGCTTTTCGAAGGAAGCGTGCCGCAGCATGATCAGCCTCATGGACGTATCCTGAAAAAAACGTTACGTTACCCACAATACATCACGCTGCTCGGTTTTTAGAACGCCTTCTTGACTCCTCGCTTCAGTCGGACGGGAGTGGGAAGCTCGGGCTGGCAGAATTCCACGTCCTGTGGGAAAAGATCAAACGCTACCTGGTGAGAGTCGACAGCGGGCAGTTTGTCCATTTCCCGTCCTCCGTCTTTTAACGCGTCCCCCCCCCCCCCCACCTGTGTTTTTTTTTTTTGCGTGAGCAGACTATATTCAGGGAGTTCGACTTGGACAAGTCCGGCAGCATGAGCTCCTACGAGATGCGGATGGCTCTGGATTCCGCAGGTACGGCTCCCCCCCCCCCACCCCCCCGACTCGAGGCCAAGGATAAGGACGAATTTCGGATTGTCTCCCGTCTCTCCGCCAGGTTTCAAACTGACCAACAGCCTGTTCCAGCTGATCATCCTGCGCTACACCGAGGCCGACATGACCGTGGACTTTGACAACTTCGTCACCTGCCTGGTCCGGCTGGAGACCATGTACAGTGAGTCCCGGGCGTCCCCGCCGTCCCCGCCGCCGCCGGCGTCCTCTCAGGAAACTTTTCCTTTTCATTGTTTTCTCTCTGCAGAAACCTTTCAGACGTTGGACACAGACCAAGACAAAATAATAAGCCTCAACTTTTACCAGGTACGGTCGCCACTCGCCCCCCCCCCCCCCCCTCGGCGTGACTGTTTCCTGTTCGCCCACCTGACCGCACGCTCTCTGTGCCTTTACAGTGGATCACCCTGACAATGTTCGCCTAGAGATGAGTTCCCCCCACCCCCCCGGGGTGTCGTTTCGGAAGTGCCTTTGGTCCGGTTCTTCCTCCTCCTCCTTGCTGCCACAAAGACTGCAAATTCATCTTTATAGTGCCTCTATTGGAAACATGTGCCAATCATTTATTACCCCCCCCCTCCTCCTCCTCTGTTCTTGTCTCCAGGGGGGAGGCAGGAACCAACGTTTTTGATCCATTACAGTGGGTAGGAACTAGATATTTAGGTTTTAATGGGGTTTTCAGGAGGAATTGGCCATCGAGGGTTAAATCTGTTCGATAAAGTTTATACATCATAATCACATTTTGGTTAATCAGATTCATAAAAACAATTTTAACAAGTCAATTCATGGATAAGTAAGAAAACCATCCTGCGACGAGTCGGCGAAGTCTCGATGCGCTCGGGGACAAATGAAAACGCTCTCGGAGCTTATTTCTCGTACAAACGTTTGAAGTCGACTCTTCTGCGATCGGCGCCGGGGCGTGGTCAGCGTGGAGCGCCGTCGCGTTTTCCCGACACGCGTGCTAAAGTGCACAAATGTATCTCTGCCTGCGCCAAATGTTGTTCCCGCCTCATCGCCAAAGGTCCGTCACGTGAAGCAGTCAGATGTGATGCTGCTTGTATTCTTATTACTGCATGAAAGAAGCGTCGTGACGATGCAGAACGCGGACGTGTCGCTTTGCATGCAGCGTGAAATGCGTTCTATTGGCCGGCCCGGTTGCTGCAGTGGGAGCAACCGTTGTGTTTGAAGAGAGTTTAATAAGTCACTTATTTTAGGAGGACTTGAAAGCAAGTCTGGTGCATCTACGTGTAACGTTAGCCTGGGTTTAAAATAGTGTTTTTATTCTGCTCAATGTTTGTAAATCAAGGAATTCAATGCCAAACATTAAAAATAAAATCAACTTCTAATTCCATAAATACACCGTAATCCGCTTGTCTTCCATTTTTGTTGCACAATGTGTGTGTTTTACAGTATTTACACTCATAAAGTACCTTTGGACTCATTCGTTCAGTGTCTTTGAATCTTCAAAATAAACACGCCGATGGCTTCATGGGAATTTTTTTACTTGCTTGCTTTAAAATCGGGTCTGAAATAGATTTCAAGGTAAAAAACAACAACAAAAAACGCAAACATGTAGGGTAATAAATAGTAACTTTAGTGACAACATTCATATATCTGTAAAAAAAAAAAAAGCACAATAAAAATAAAGTACACGTTTCAACAACATTAAGATCTTGACAGCAGTTTGGTCTTTTTTGCCCGTTTTAAATTAGATTAGATTATTAAAAACAACCTGATTTTTTCCCGATGACCTAAAAGCAACCCCAAAAACTGCTCTCCAAAATAAAACACCCCCCCGGCCCCCCCCACAAATGTTCAGTCTCTTCCAGCCGCCGCTCAGATCAAGTCGTCGTTGTGCTCCATCCTCGTCACCATGGCGGCGACCAGCTTCTCCAGCTGCTCCGCCCGCAGCTTGCCCGTCTCCAGGACCTCCTCGTGATTGGCCCTCTCCCGGCTGTCGTAGTCCATCACCGCCTGGTTGGTGATCAGCGAGAGGGCGAAGACCCGCATGCCGCAGTGACGCGCCACGATCACCTCGTGGACGGTGCTCATGCCTGGCGAGGGGGGGGGGGGGGGAAAACAATCGAGGGCGATTCAAATCCGTGAAACTGAATCGGATGTTTCCGCTCAGTCTTGTGATTAAAAAAAAACGCCGCTCACCGACGGCGTCGGCGCCCAGCCGGTGCAGCATGCGGCACTCGGCGATGGTCTCGAACGAGGGCCCGCCCAGCACGCAGTAGACGCCCTCTTTCAGGAAGTCGCCGAAGCCGAGCTCCTGCCCCACGTCTGCGGCTAGCTGCTGGAGCTCGCGGTCGTAGGCGTCGGACATGCAGGGGAAACGCTCGCCGAACCTGTTGGAGACGGAGACGGGAGAGTTTGGCGAGCGACTCGACAGATTCGAGACCCCCCCCCCCAGACCCCACCCACCTCTGATCGTTCGGTCCAACCAGCGGATTGTTGCCGGCGAAGCCCGGCATGTTGAGGTGGTCCTTCATGATCATGATGTCTCCCACTTTGAAGTCCTGATTCAGGCCCCCGGCGGCGTTGGTGAGAATCACCGTCTCCACGCCGAGCAGCTTGAAGATGCGTATGGGCAGCGTGATCTGGACGCACGCACACGATGCAGCGTTGTAAAACAGCAGCGGGGGGGAGGGGGAGGGGAAGGGGAAAGGGGGGGGGGTCCTGCAGACGCACCTTCTGCACTGGGTAGCCCTCGTACAGGTGGAAGCGCCCCTGCATGCAGACGCACGGCCGCCCCTTCAAGGTGCCGAACACCAGACGCCCCGCGTGGCCCTGCACTGCAAGAGGAACGCAGAAATAGTCAGCACAGATCGGCGGCGCCGGCGGAGCGGCGAGGAGGTCAGAGCCGCCTTTGATGTCCCAACCTGTGCTCTGTGGGAAGTCCGGGATGTCCTCGTAGTTAAAGACGACCTGGTCCTTTAAAATGTCAGCGAGCCCCCCGAGGCCTGAGCCGCACACGATGCCCACTTTGGGCCGGACGCCCGTCTGGACCAGCAGCCAATCAGCGGTCGCCTTGCATTCCTCGTAGGTGTAGCTGGAGAGGGGGGGGGGGGGGGGGCATCGATCACACAATAAATAAAAAACACACAATAATCCACAGTGAAACATCTCAAAAGTGATTTTTAGACAAATATACAATATTTAAATGAGCCTTTTTGAATTTCTGCTTCCTAATTCGCTTGGTGACGTCATGCGGTCCTTCCTATCAGATTGCAGGTTCTGAAACCCGAATAAGGTCACGCACACACACGTTTCCTGCCGAGTCCCGCATCATCACGCCTCCTTTACAAATTAAAGTCACTTGATGTCACGCTTTAACCCCCCCCCCCCCTCCCCATCTAAGGAACGATCACGGAATTTCCACGCGCACGGTCCTTCGGGAACGTTCTAAAAATAAACGAGTGCGACTTATCTCCTCGTTCGCTCACAAGAACGAACAAAAGTCGCTGCAACCTGCGGGTTGTTCATATTATCGAATAAGTTACCAATTCCTTTCATGAGCGCGCGCTCCGCTGAACGCCATGTGCCCATCGGCGCATGCGCGCGAGGACTCATGAGAAACAGATGAGTTAATAAATAAATAAATAAAGGTTTCTCAATAATGTACTTACTTTTTTTTTGCGTCCGGAAACATAGCGTCAAAAAAAATAAAGCGCTTTTCAGATGACGTAAGATAAAAATAGAAAATGTGTGACTTTACTTTCTTTACTTTTTGACTTTTTTAAATTAAATAAAACAAACAAGTTCCAAAAGCAGAAAAGTGTGAAATTTAGAGGTCAGCTTTGAATAAAAAACCTTCTCTTTGAGTCTCCTGCGTGGACAAAGAGACAAGTAACGATACTTTTATAGTCTCAGAGAACTCCTCCCCTCTCCGTGCTGACGCACGTCGCTGCTGCAGCCTGATTGGCTGGATGGTCACGCCTTCAAAGTAATCTATTTCACTTCCCCCCCCCCCCCCTCCCCTTTTCCGAGCTCTCACAGTTTGCGCGTCGCATCGCAGTATTGATCAACTTCTTGTTGATCAATACTCAGTCATAAAACAAGACGCAGAGCGAGATATGACGTCATCCATCAACATGACTCAATCCGGGGGGAAACATTTTGTTTTGAAAGTTAAAGTTTCCCCTCATACGTCATTACAGCATAAATAGAGTTTATTTTTCACTGAGCAATAGGATCATTTTATGCAACTTTATTCTTCTGCTCCTTTGAATTTCATGGAAATCTAATACTTTATTTCTCTTTTGTTCAAACTGAAAATAAGTAAACATGATAACTTACAAAACAAAATGCCCGCGATGCATCAATAATTTAAAATTGAATAATAAAATACTAGTAACAATTTTCAAAAGGATTCTTAGGCTATAGCTTTTGAACAGAATACAATCTTATCTTGCTATACTCGTATTAAGTAAAATATGTCCCTATTTTGCATCACCAATTAGGAGAATAAAAATAAAACAGTCTTATGAGCTTTAATTGTCCTGGAACTGTTTCCGCTCCGCTGGACTTTACTCCTGCCTCCGATTACTTATACTTTACGGAGCAGTGGCCTTGACTGGATGTTCTGTCATAACAAATAATGGTACACTGAGGAGCAACGGTGTCACGTTTTTACGGGACGTTGCGGCGTGTCAAAGTTCAACTATTGCTTTTGCTTGTTTTGTTGAACTTTTTTTTTTTTTTTTTAGTTCTTCAAGATTTATATTCTTGAGAAACAGTGTGATGATGTAAATTGACATGTACATTCATTTACTGACTTTATTTATCCTAATCTTGTTGTATATCCGCCATGCAATGAAAATAAAGGCTTTCTATTCTATTTATCCAGGTAAATTTGAGACCTGGCCACTTTTAACTCCGCCCCCCCCTGCACAGCCTGACATCCGTGCACTTTGAGACGAAAGCACCTTGGATTGTTTTTGTGATTTCCTGAAGTGTCCTTATCTCTATGTATTTATTATATTACACACCTTTGCTCCAGCCAATGAGCGGAGGCCATCTGAACAACCACGCTAACCTGTGGGCCGATAAAAGCCGAAGATAATAAAAAGTAAACATGATAAGATGAAGATGATTCTCCTGCAGGTGAAGTCTGAATTGTCCACCTTTAGATATCAAATTTCCAACTTTCACTCGCAGAAACGTTTATGTTTGAGGCGGAATCACATTCAACACAACTTTTACCGTTATAACCTTGATCTTCTTCATTCGGGTTGTGTTCATAAATCACGGCCTAATCTCGTGGTAAACTGGATTATCGCTCAGTACCGTGAGAAAAAGCGCAAGATGTCAGCGTGACTCCATGCTGGGCTCGTCACATGCCTCGAATCAGAGTCTAAACCAATAATCTGACGCGCTTGATGTCATTAGCAGAAGTGAGATTAGCAGAAATGAGATTTCTCACATTTGTGTGTTTGTTAAAACACTTTTAATTCTCAGAATCCACATCCGTATGACTCAATGCACGTTCTTCACAATGGATCGGATCGACTCTGCAGTGCAGGCTGTGTTACCTAAACTACTATACGGTGTACGAATTAGCTTTGTTGCTAACGGAGACGCTCCTCGTGCGACAGTAAAGAACGTCGTGTTCACTTGTGATGAAATCATGTGGTCTCAGCCGGAACGATCTGTCCCAAGTCTCCGAGCTTTGACCTTCATTTGACCTTCATCTCTAACTCAATTCCTCTTAAACAGGCGGTCGGCTGGTTCGGTTAAACTTCCGTCTCGCCTTCAAAGAACTGATCGTAAAAAAAGGAGGTAAATGATCGCCAGAGCAGGGAAAGAAAAGCAAACCGGTCTGTGCCTGACCAAGAAGATGGTGAAGGCAGATTATTAGATAGCATGTAATCCAGATTACAGTGTTTATAACATGCTTATTAACACGCTGTCACAAGTCTAAGAAAGAACCAAGTCACATAACAACAGTTTTTTTGGGGGGGGCACGGTGGGAGATGGTGGCGGAGGTGAAGGGGGGAGGGGGGCGCAGCAATCTGGAGGCGATCCAATCATTTTCCCACGCCAGTTCTCCATCGGACACGCCCCAAAGCGTCCACCAGTAACTGGTTCTGTCCTCTTCTATAAACAGACGAGCGTGTGAGGACGATTCCCACCAGAGGGAGGAAGAGTTCAGTTTTTGGACATGTCCCCCCCCCCCCAGCAGGTTCATAACCTAGTAGTAGTGACACATGTTGGAGGGCAGTGAAGCTAAAGTAAGAGTCTGAAAGGTGTTTTATTTTGAAAAATAAATAAATAAGACCAGCAACAACTTCCAGGCTTTGCATCTAATAAAGTTTATAAGTTTATTATATAAACCGTTGACAAAAGGCTGAAACAGCAGGAGGCCCCGCAACAAAGGGGCCCTTTTATAGCGCGCAGTGGAGGAGAGAGTCGAATTAATGAATGAAAAATGTCATGAAGCGGCCGCCGTCTGAATGCGTTTGGGTTTAGACATGGGGGGGGGGGGGGGGCAGCACACACAGGGCTTCCTCTCCGCTTCACGCGTCTGATTACATAATGGCCCAGTAAACTGGGAGGCGGAACCAGCGCCGCCAGTACCAACCAGTGCGCCGGGAGAGACGCCGACTGACCGCCGGCTCATCCTCATCCTCATCAGGGCCTTCCTCTCTGGTTTTTTTTTTTTTTTCAACTCACAGGATGAAGACGAAATAGAAGAAAAAACACACAATGTGATGTCAACGTGAGAGGTGATTAAAAAACAACAACAAACAAACACATGTGAATTTTTTTCTATACTTTTTCACTCTTTTTTTTTCCTCCACTCTTTTCCACATTGTCTGTTGAACAGCGAGATTCATTCAAGCTTTACTTCCGAACTCTGGTGTTAACAAGTCAACAGGAAGGTAAGGAGAAGCAACTTAAAATCTATTTATTATTATTTACTCCTGATGACACCAAATGCTTGTTTGTTTTTTTAATCGAAGAATTGTCAGGATCTATTTCCTTAATATGAAAATGTGATTTTTCTCTCCTTATGACACTGCAAACAAAACGAAAAACACTTTACTGGATGGAGCAAAGTTTTGGAGCTAATTAGCGTAGCCATGCTAGATCTATCAATATACTGTAAATAAAATTTAAATGGGTATAAAAGCATGGTGACTAAAATTATAAAAAGAAAGTATTTAAGCATCATATTATTATTATTATTATTTAAATCTAATAGCATCCTGTTGTTAGCAGCTGTGACAATTGTTTTTCTTTAATTATCATTAAATACAGTATTCATCCCTAAATTCAAACACAGTTAAATTACTGCAAATACTCAGCCATTTGTTGTTTAAACTGGCACCAGTAGTATGTTGTACATTTTGAAGAGTAAAATCATGATATATGTATTTTTACTATAAGGAGTTGCTTGAACTTTGCGGGTGAATCTGCTGCTGGTTCATTTCTGCAGCCGCGCTCACACAGAAAGTCTCTCCTGATGTCGGTCAAAAACAAACTACAACTTTCCAGTGAGTGAATCTTCATCACTGCAGGAGTCCATCCGTCCGATTTTACAGCGTTTGGCTGCGGCGGACTCGGAACCGACAGTCCGGCATGAATCACGGCTACTCGCCGCGGTTCGATCCAGGTCAGGCTGTAACTCTCTCCGGCTACTAAATCTGGGCTGAGGAAGTGGAGGCGAGACGTTTCGGGGGGGGCGGGGGGGGGCAGACAGACAGACTGGAAACAGATGCATTGAGACGTTTGGAGGCGGGGGTCACTTCTCTGCACAGGAAGTTGGTGATGATTCCGTTCCCTCGTGAAACGCAACCTTTTTCAGAAATGCGCAGAAGGTCCCTGAACCCCGTCCGGACTTTATTTGACGAATATTTTTTTTCCGTTTTGTTGCGAAGGCCTCCTGCAGTCGAAAGGGCGAAAGCCACAAACGGCAGAGGAAGAGGAAGAAGACGAGGGGCCTTGTCTCAAATCAGATCCCGCATCATGACTCAGCAGCAGCAGCAGCTCATCTGTATGGCGGCGTGCGGCGCTCGCTTGGCCTCCACTGAGTTTTTGGGGGCCTTTGGACGTCTGGCGTTGGCCCGAGCCGACGCCTCCTTGGCCGGTGATCCAAAAAGGTCCTTTCAGTCCAGCGCTGAGGCGGCTGCGGCGTGGACGGTGGTCACCGCACATTCACCCCCCCCCCCCCCCCCCCCTGATTCGTTGGGTCCTTTCAATGCCGAGAGCTGGCATGGGGACGCTTTGTGGACCGCCGGGGGGATTACTCTCTCCGCTGGAATACTAATGGTTGTCTTTTGTCACCGCTCCATTTCCTCCTTCCTCTCTTTCCTTCTCCATCCATTTTTGCAAGCTCTTTCACCCCTTTTGTCACCTGACACCGATTATTCTCCCCCCCCCACCCTTATCGCTGCCCCTTCGTAATGTCAAGCACACCATCCAGTTTGACACTCCTCTCCTCGTTCACTTAGTCGCTCAACCAGTTGTCTACGTTTCAATGGTGGCTTTTGTGTCCCCCCCCCTTCATCTCAAAAACAAAGGACTCTTGTGCAAACGGGACGGAGGGACGGAGGGGAAGAGATCTCACCCTTGGACGTGGGCATGTCAAGTTAAACGGACGCAAACAGCGACCCAAAACATTGTTTTTGGCGTGGCCCGCGGCCTGGTAACGGGTTTAGCGGATGAATGAATGAAAGAAATTGCACCAAAATGCGTGTGAATCCGCGGCGGAAAGTAGTCCCAGCAAAAATGGGGTTTGTCGTCTTTAAAAATGACGTTTCGCCTGCTTATAAATCTTGCAGTGGTTTTAGCTCTTCCTTTTTTTTTTGTAAAACACAAACTAAAACAATGATGATGATGGTAACCATGGTGACGTATGCACCTGTTTAAGGTAACCAAGCAACCTGTAGCTCACAAAGGAATGGCCTAAACGCAGCAGTTCCAGTCTGACCTTCGTAATGACGCCGGTTCCCTTTGAATACAGAAATAATATCTGCCGCTGGGAGATGATCCGTCCATCAAACATTCCGACAGACAACAAACTCCATTGTTTTGTTCTCCAACCATTCAAAGGGTCTGAATGTCCAAATACACAAGTGTGTGTTTGCTTGTCTGTGTAGGCAGACAACTCTGCAGGGTTCAGAGGTCGCACGGGGACGTACACGGTCAATCACATGGGCATCCTCTTGACCGCGCCCCCCCCCGTCCCCCCCGTCCATATATTCGTATTCACGACACAGCCGCCAACACACTGCTCTCTATTCATTCTCTTGGTGTGAGGAGAGAGGAGGGTCACGGAGGGCAGAGCGAATCAGATCGTCTTGGCTCTCGGGCTTTTGTTTGTGCCGTTTGGTTTGGTTCCATTTGCTCCGGAAAGCGAAGGTCGTTCGGGACAAAAGCCCTGTTTAGTAAACAGTAAATAAGAGGGAGAGAGAGAGAGAGAGAGGAGAAAGAGAGAGGAGGAAGAGGAGAAGTGGGAAAAGCACAAAAAGACGCTGCGGGCCCAGATGAGGAAAAGGCCGGAGTGGAAAAGCAGTAGCTCGAACAATGAAGCTAAATATCAATGGCACCGCTCAGAGTGACTGACGCCAACTGTTCTCAAGCGCTTGGCCGCCTCCCACATCCTTCCGATGTTGGCGTAATGGCCGCCGATGCCTCCTCACCTCGGCTCAGTAGCCGTCTTGTGCGAGCGTTTGCACTTTTACGCTTTGAAGGTGAAAGAGCAGCTGTGGCTTTCCGTGCTGGGGGGGGGGAAAGAGGCTTTTATTTTGACGAGGCCAGCTGCCTCCGGTGAAAGGAAGAAAGGGGGCTTCAGTGGAACCCACAGTGGAGAAACTTAAATCGCCACCCTGCTGCTCCTCCTCCCAAATGTTGTCGTTTTCCTTCGCCGGTTCTTTCTTTCATCCGTTCTTCACACACCCTGCACCGTTTTTTTATTCTGGCTCACCCCCCCCTTGATGCTAGAGAACCCTCAATATGCCCCTCCCCCCCCCCCTCCCCATCTGACCTCTTTTTTGTTTTTTACCCCACTTTAACGCACGTTCGTCTCGCCTCTCCGTCTCCCATCCCTTACAGTGCCAGTCATGACCTCGGCCACGCCCCCCTCCTCCTCGCAGAAAGTATGCCACTCCCAGACGCAGACCGACATCACCAAGCCCCTATTGGGCTCCGCGGGGGCGAACGGTGGTGCCGGCGCAGGTGGGGGCGGGGCAGACGCCGGCGAGCCCAACGCTCTGAGACGGAGGCGGCGCGTCCTTTCGAAAGACGGACGGAGCAACGTGCGGATCGAGCACGTGAGCGGACGAGGTGCCCTCTACCTCCGCGACCTCTGGACGACCTTCCTGGACATGCAGTGGCGTTACAAGTTCTTCCTCTTTTCTGCCACCTTTGCCGGGACCTGGTTCGTGTTCGGACTGCTTTGGTACCTGGTGGCGATGGCGCACGGGGATCTGCTGGGTAGGAAGGAGGGGTCGGTAGAGGGTTAGCTTCCCGCTAACGTATCCTAATCCTGCATCCTTCTGCTCGCCCTCCGTCCTCCAGAGTCTGACCCCCCCTCCAACCACACGCCTTGCGTGATGGAGGTGAAGACCCTGACCGGCGCCTTCCTCTTCTCCCTGGAGTCCCAGACCACGATCGGATACGGCTTCCGGTGCATCACGGAAGAATGCCCCGTCGCCATCGTCCTGCTCATCTTCCAGCTGGTCATCACCATGGTGATGGAGATCTTCATCACGGGCACGTTCCTTGCAAAGGTGCGGCGTCGAGGGTGCAAGGGAGTGTCAGGCGGGCACCGACCGCTGTGATTGGAGGGAGTCATTCCTCCCCTCCTCTCTCAGGTCGCCCGTCCCAAGAAGAGAGGCGAGACGGTGAAGTTCAGTCAGCACGCCGTGGTGTCCGACCACGAGGGGCGGCCCTGCCTCATGATCCGCGTGGCAAACATGCGCAAAAGCTTGCTGTTGTGTTGCCAGGTACGTCGTCTCATTTGTCTCGCGTCTCAATAAAAACGGGGACGCGAGCTTGCCTTTGGAAAGGTACTCAACCTCAGGCCCTTTTTGGTTTGCAGGGTGCCTCCTCCGACCTCTCGGCTACATTTACTGACTCCGTCTTGGCTCCCAGGTGGCGGGGAAGTTGCTTCAGACGTCCCTGACAAAGGAGGGCGAGACGGTGCGGCTGGACCAGCGCAACGTACCTTTCCAGGTGGACACGTCCAGCGACAGCCCCTTCCTCATCATCCCCCTGACCTTCTACCACGTCATCGACGACAACAGCCCCCTCAAGGCCTGGGCGGCCAAAGGTAGAGGGAGGGTGGCTCTGTCTCGCCCGTTTCCTCTTGGGAATGTGCTCTCTCTCTCTCTCTCTCTCTCTCTCTCTCTCTCTCTCTTTGCATCTGTAGGTTGTTTCGGTATTTTCGCGGTCACGTGCTCTGCTGCCCCGCACCGATCGGACTCGGAGGTGGGTTCGCCAGCGGAGGGAGAGGCTTTCCCTCCCTGGCTGGAATGCGCTTGAGAGAGAGAGAGAGAGAGAGAGAGAGAGACACCCCTCATTAGAGCACAATGCTTTACAGTCCGGGGTTGCCGACACAAAGCCGTGCACAGATCCGCTTACGCAGGCCTCTCAGCAAGGCATCGCCGGCGGACTCGGATCGCTGCTCTTTGAGCCCGAGCTATTTGGCTTGTCCTCGTGTGGCACCCTTTTATTTCCGAGACTTCCCTTTTCTTTCTGTCCCTCCATGCTCTGTCTTTTAGCCTCGTCTTTGTCCAGTTAGTCAGCCCCCCCCCCCCCCCCCACCTTTCCACCTGCGTCCTTTTCCCTCTTCCAGCCATGATTCGGTGAATCTTGAGCTTCCAGGTTATTTGTCTGACTCAATATTTAAGGGATTAGAGATAAACAGCAAACACAAAAACCAAGATGGATCCTGAAGTTCTCACAAATCATGGCTGTCATTCATCCTCTGCGATCCCTAAATATTTGGCCAGAACATTTCGAGGAAGCTAAACCGACATTTCGTGCCAACTTCGGGGGGGGGGGACTGACCAATCAGACAACTTCCGTCCTCTCCAATCAGCTCTGCGCTCGTTGGACTATTTTGCTGCCGTGTGTAGAAACAGTTGCGAAACCCAGTGTTTTGCCCTGGTGGGACGTTGCTGGGTCCGGGTTCGGGGCGAGGGATTGTTTGGACAGATGACTAGCGGGGCCTGTTGATGCAGGTGTGCCGCTCGTGTGTCTTCTACTGTCTCTCGCGTTCAAAACGTGTTCAACGCTTCGGACTGTTTCCAGGCAGATTATGTTTGTTAGCAAGGGAGTTCAAAATTTAAGAAGTCGGCTCTGGTAGTGTTTTGTGTGTGTGTGTGTATTTTAGTACACTCTTTTGCATTCGCACCTCTTGCTTCTTTTTTTATTTCCTGCTTTCCTTGCCTAACGCTGTCGATTTGAAATGACTCGTTCTCGTGGCCGGTCACATCCAGCTTTTATCATTGGCCGATATCTCTAATTCATTCGCACCGCCATTTGACCGCGTCCTACACCTCCCCCCGTTCGAGTCCACGAGATTCAGCATCATCTGTCTCAGCAGAGCAATCGGCCACCGCCACCACCAGTATCTGAACGCTTGTGGAGGGATTTGATTTTCACCTCAACCTTTCCTGCTCGTTTCTTACTTTTTGTATCTTCCTCCTTCCGCCAGGTGGGGGATGGACCGACCCGGAGCTGGCCGACTTCGAGTTGCTGGTGATCATGAGCGCCACGGTGGAGCCGACCTCCGCTACCTGCCAGGTTCGAACGTCCTACCTTCCAGACGAGATACTTTGGGGCTACGAGTTCCCTCCGGTCATCTCCCTTTCTCCCTCGGGAAAATATGTGGCCGATTTTGCCTTCTTTGACAAAGTGGCCAAAACCAAAACCCCGCCCCTTTTCAAGCAGATCCTGTCCCCGAGTCCGCCGTCGCATCCGTCCCATTTCCACGGCAACAAGGAAGAGGGAACAGACCCAGAGAAGATGCGGCTGGAAGAGAAATATAGGGAGCGTGAAAGGGGCCGCGTCCGAGATGGCGGCCCGCTGAGCGTTCGCATTAGTAATGTGTGAAGGGAGGGAGAGACAGGAAGACGCTACGTTTGTGTGAAACTGAGAGATGCTAATGGCAGGAAGAAAACGAAACAAAAAGACGCTGCTCAAAAGAAGACGAGAAACTCCCGCATGCAAATATCTCTTCCCCACAGCAAGCTGCCGATGCAGACGAGACTTGCGGGGCGACCGCCTTGCCCTTTCACCACCTCCTTTGTCCACAAATCAAATTAAACTTTATCGATATTGGCAGGTTACAACGTACAGGATTCATAAAAAAAACAAACAAAGGAACTGTATTCTGAGCCCAATAAATTATTCTCTCTGATGCAACGACAGACAAAGTGACTTTGAGGAGCAGATTTCTGCAGCGTACTTGAACGTCCGGTCGGGATGTTAATCACTGAATCACAGTACTGTTTTTTCTTTTTAGTAGTAAATGAATGTCCTGCAGCAGGAGGCAAAGATACTGGAGCCCGATTATATTTTTCATTGGAGGACATATGAGGAATGTACTGTATACTATGTAGTTTCTAACAACACTGTTACTCGTCGCGCCTCTTCTGGGTACATATGTTGAGTAAAATTTACTAAAAGCACTTTAACTTGAACGCAAAGTGGCATTTCATGTATCTTACTAACTTTGGTACTTAATGTACTGTAATAAATGATTAAATCTATTTTTTTGCGGTGAGGGGGGGGGGGGGGCATTGAGGGTTCCTGCTTCATAAAGATGGGTATTTTTTATGAGTGTAAAAATGTATCTCTTGTACAGTATGTGTGTTAATGTACCTTTGTATAGTGTACAGATTACATTTTTTTCTACATTCATTTCTTTACATCCTGGCATTTGAGACACAAATCTTCACTTCCTGAATAACATTAACAGGCAGTTGTCCAATCAACTGCCTGTTTGTTTTTAGATACTGTATATGCATTTACGTAGGAACGGCAACTTAAACGCAAAAATGTAATTCCTTGACCCACACTGACAAAAACTTTATTTGTATTTGTAAATGTATGTGTTTATAACTATATAAAAACAATTTGAATTTTCAAGCAAAGGAAAGAACATTATTTTTTTTATTTTATTTTATTAAATTAGTATAGGAACATTTTACTTGACCTAAAATGTGGCATGAAATTAAATCTCAGTAATATTTAACTACATTGATGTTCTGTTTTAATTCCTCTTTTGCTCCTGATAATACCATTAAGATGCTAATTATTTTTATTTTTTTTCTCTTTTAATAAACATGTTATTTATAGTATATTTATCTAAAAGAGACATATTCCTTTTTTAATAGCTTATTATTATTATTATTATAATTATTATTTATTTAAGAGCATAAAGATGAAGAACGATTTGAGTTTCAACTTTGAACAGTGTCGGCGTGGTCATGCCTCAGTTTTCTTTCATGCGTCACCGTGAAGCAGGAAGTTGCTGCAATCTCGTAATGTCACAGCGACACCTGCTGGCGAGACAAATAATAACGCTACTGGACAATACTCCAAAAAGATTTTTGAGAATCGTAGAATAGAGCTAAAAAACATGAATATTTTTTTTAATTTGAAATGCGTTTTTTTTTTTAACACGTCCAACATCAGGCGGCTGTCAAAGTTTCTGAAGATGACTTTGTGGGTTTTGCGTAAGAAGGAAGGAAGTTCTTCTGTAAATTCAGAAGAAGAAGTTGGAGAAAGCTTCCTTTGCAGTATTTGTGCGAAACCTTTTTTGCCCCCACAGTTCCTGATTTCTTCTCGTACTGCGTTTGCTGGGTTTTCGAGCTTGACCCCTCCATTTCCAGCGGGGGCCGTCAGGGGGGGACCGCGGGGGGGACCCAGCGTTGAGTGACGGGAATGGGACGCTCGGATCTCGGCGTGGCGGAGTTTATCCGTGAGTACCGGCGGCGACTTTCTCCGTCCTCGCACCATTGGAAATAACTGTTTAGAATGACGTCATGTTTACAACTTCTTTCTTTTCTATTTATGTATTTATTTTATTTTTTTCATGAAAATGCATTTACGACATTGCACCTTTACACACACACGTTCATTACTTTGAACATTTCCATGATTAAATAATTAAATTCTCTGTCTTATTCTAACTCTGTTTTAGTGCTGATTACTCTCGTGCGCTGTGGATACGCTCAAGGTACTTTTTATACATCTTCTTTATGTCGAATCCAAAGGAATGATTTTTTTTATAATTTTATTTATTTATTTTTATCAGAACAATATAGACGGATTACATTTTTTAATAGCATTTGTGTCTGTTAGATCCTTTGCTGAGATAAAGGCTACAATTTCATATTTTAATTTTTGATCCGGTTTAGCATCTACTTTTAGGACAGATGCCAAAAAAACAAAAACATCGAGAATCAAATCACAGTGATGTAAAACTTGTCATTTGGGCATTATAGCGACAAGAAGCATGTCCAAAACATTCTGAAGACATGATATGAACCGGTTTTACTGCGCCGATGACAGCGAGCCAATCAGTATCAAAATGATTGGAATGGCGATTTAGAATCCACGCCACGATTCCCTCGTGTCTACGTTTGCCCGTCAGCCGCAGGCAGCGCCGTCGCGGTCCTGCAGACAAGCTGGCCCGAGCTGTACGTGGGAGAGACCATCACGCTGGCGTGTGAAATCGAGGGCGGGGAAGACGCGGAGTGGGACTACGAATGGGCGCTTCCCGGACCGTCCGGGCGCTACGGGAACGTGATCAGGCGCGTCACGGCGTCCAGCAAGGAGGACTACTACTGTATCGGCCGAATCCGGAATGGAACGTCGAGAACCGCGTGGAGTCGAGTTCTGAGAGTGACTCTTTTGGAACGTAAGTCTTTGTTTTTTTATTGCTTGGACTTTATTTTTGAACACACGACGCCGTTCTTACGCCGAGGCGCTTCCCAACAGGTAAACCCAAGCCCGTCCTCAACGCGTCCAAGTTGTGGTCGACCCCGGGGGACTCGGTGAATCTGACCTGCTCCTTCAGACACCTGCATGCGGGCTGGCGGTTCCACTGGTTCCGGATCCTGCCCAGTCCGTCGGGGGACGGCTACGCCTACGAGCGGCTGCCCGGCGACGGCGTCAACGGGACCGGACGGAACGCCTACACCGTCGGCGAGCAAGAGTTCACGTCCGGATACGCGTGCAGCGCCGGGAGAGGACGCCCGGTGTTTTACACCGACCCGAGTCAGGAGAGGTTCGTCTGGTCCGCAGGTGAGGTCCGCTTCCAGCCGCAGGTAAAAGCTGCACACCTGTAGCTTTTTTTTTTTTTTTTGACAGTGTGCGTGTTTTCTTCTTCTTCTTCTCCTTCCAGATGCGCATTCGGGAGCGTCTCTCTCAGTCAGCCCCGACCGATCGCAGCATTTGACGACGGAGCCGGTGTCGCTGAGGTGCGACGGGAACGCTGCCAAGTGGAGGGTGATCCGGTTCGTCCAAGACAGATTCCAGATCCGCTGCGCGATGGCGGCCGGAAGCGCGTGCAGCGTCCAGCCCTCCCAGCCCGTCGACGGCGTCTACTGGTGCGAGTCCGACGCCGGGCAGTTCAGCAACGCGGTCAACATCAGCAGGCGGAGTGAGTTTTAACCTCCGTTTATCTGTCTCTCAAGAAGTTACAGACGGATCTCGGTGACATTTTGTGGAAGTTTCAGGTTCGATTTTGGTGATGATCCAGAAAGAGATTCTGGATTCTGGATCTTTTTTTTTTTTTTTTTACAGTGCAGTCAATGGAGCTTCAAAATGTGTTTCGCAATATCTCGGTTGATTATGGGCTGATGTTTATAGAATTTAACAGAATCATGGAGGGTGGGGATCTCTATCTTACCACCGGATTTAATCCGGATTGGATCTGGATGATCCGATATTTAGAGCTGGTCGATTCCACATCGGATTTGTTCCGTCTTTAATCCCTGAGGCCACGCCTCCAGTTGAAATCCCATCTTGGTGTGTTTTTTTTTTTTTACAGACAGGGATATCATCCTGGTGAGCCCGGTCCTCCCGGTGACCGAGGGCGATCCCGTCACCCTCGGCTGCAAAGTCAGCGGCGTAAACGAGCCAACCGGCGTCCTCTTCTACAAAAACGGCAAACTCCTCGAAAACGACGGCCGGGGGAGCCTGACTGTCCTCCAAGCGTCGACGTCCGACGAAGGCTTTTATAAATGCGTGGCGGACGGAGGCCGGAGGTTGACGTCGGAGGAGAGCTGGATGTCGGTGAGACGTGAGTGGGACGAGAACCGTTACGGGGAGCTGTCGCTTTACGGGCGTGTTCAAAAGGTCCACTTTCTGTTGCAGCGACGCCTGCAGGCGCTCGCCGCGCTCCGGCCTCCGTGCTGCTGATCGTCAGGCTGGCGTGCGGCGTCTTGGTCACCGTGTTCCTCCTGCTGTTGCTCTATCAGCAGGTGAAGACGAAAGGTGAGACGTCACCTCCCGATGACGTTCCCCATTAACAGGTGTATTGGCAATAAAGTAATTCCTAAGTATAATGTCAATTACATAATCGATAATTGTAAGATCAATCAAATAATCATTAAGTGGCGATTAAACAATGCTAAGTAACTTTGACCTACAGGGACGGTAGTAGGAAAATAACCGTCTGCAAAGGTGTGATAAGATGAAAAAACAATGTTGCTAGATGGGAAGTACGCTTCAACGAAAGACCCTCGTATGCAGCTAAGTTTTGTGGTAAAGGTTCATGGACTGCATCTCCGTATTGATACTTAGAATTTATGACTTCCTCCCATATTGTTACTTAGAATTTCCCTTGTACAACGCCTGTTTCCTGTTCTAAGAATGAAAGAATGGGTGCCTATATAAGCAAGATGTTTTCACTCTTCTTCGCTTCACTCAGCCAACTGTTCTACTTGGATGACTGAAGCCCCAAGGCCTTGGTAAAATAATTAAAGACCAATCTTACATGATCATGTGTCTTTATTATACAATTACTAAAAAGAACAAAAAACTGCCAACACACAGGCAGTTGATTGGACAACTGCCTGTGTGTTGGCAGTTTTTAGATACTGTATATGCATTTACGTAGGAACGGCAACTTAAATGCAAAAATGTAATTCCTTGACCCACACTGACAAAAACTTTATTTGTATTTGTAAATGTATGTGTTTATAACTATATAAAAACAATTTGAATTTTCAAGCAAAGGAAAGAACATTATTTTTTTTATTTTATTTTATTAAATTAGTATAGGAACATTTTTCTTGACCTAAAATGTGGCATGAAATTCTAAATAATTATTTTTAAAAGACTCTTCCCTATAACGCTGCATCAAGTGAAGTATCAGTTTGTTTCTGCGCCCCCTAGTGGCCAGACAAAAAACGAAAAGATTAACGCAGATTTTCTTTTTTGATGTTTAGGATGTTTTTGCTGTTTCACTGTGAAGCACCACAAAGTGTTTTCTCGACTAATAAACCTTCACAGATTTCCCGTTGACCTCAGAGCGAGGAGATGAAGATGGAGGTTTTGGGTTTGGGTCATTTAAAAGCCGTTAACAGTAACGCTTTTTGGGGTTTTTTTGGCCTACAGTTAGGATTTCGGCGTTTCTAGGCACTAGATGAAAGCCGCCCACCTTCTCTGCAGCTTGTCCTTCATCACCTTTTAGACTTTCTTTCTCCCAATTCTTTCCATGTCCCGTGTTTTTGTAAAGTCTTTTTGAAGATTGTGTGTGTGTGTTTTAACCTGTACCTTTGTACCAGTGTGTGTTTGTGTCCTTGTGGTTAGAGATTAGGATCCGTCTTGGCCCATCGGTAATCTCCGTCTGTGTAGGACATCATCTTGTAGGACGTTGTCCCTTCACGGCTTGTACATTTGCTCTTTGTCCTCACGGGAACGGGACTTGCTACCTGACGAGGTTCTGCTCGGAGAGTATTTTGCACATGCCATTGTCTCTTCAGCAGCGCTCCTCAGCTTTATTGCCGTTTGCCTATAATAATAATAATTATTATTATAATAAACAATAATGCTTGTACAAATCGGATAGTTCTTGTTATACTGTATTGTAGTACTGCTTTTTCATTATGCGTGTCAAACAGATGTGGGATGAAAAGTGGAAATGTTTTATTTTTTATTATTATTTTTAAATAAAAATACTCCTGCTTTTGTAGCTCAGTCTCTCGTGTTTATAATTTTAGGGTGTGACTGTTTGTCATTTATGACTTATAATTTTGCAAACATGGATGAGCAAAAGTCACAAGTGCAATTTTTGTGACTTTTGTGAATCATTCTTCTGTCGTATTTTTTCATCTTCATACTTCTTATTACTAAATACTATAACCGCTAGTATACTGTCCCGTGCGGTATTCGAGTTATATTGTTGAATTACAAATTAAAAAAAATATTTGTTAGGATGCAGATCAGCTTCCCGGCTGGAAACGGCAGAGGATTTTTTCATTTCATTTTCTAACCGCTTATTCCGCCATCGGGTCGCGGGCCAAGCTGGAGCCAATCCCAGCAGTCAATGGGCGAGAGGCAGGGGACACCCTGGACAAGCCGCCAGTTCATCGCAGGGCAACACAGGGACAGACAACCAGCCACACACACACTCACACCTACGGGCAATTTAGTGTCACCAATCAGCCTAGGCTGCATGTCTTTGGAGGTGGGAGGAAGCCGGAGAACCCAGAGAGAACCCACGCAGACACGGGGAGAACATGCAAACTCCTCACAGAATGGCCACAAGCCGGAGACGAACCTGCGACCATCTCGCTGTGAGGCAACAGTGCTTACCACTGCGCCACCGAGCCGCCCATGGCAGAGGATTATAATCTTGATATTATAATTGATTTAATTTAATTTAGTCGTCGTTGCACCAGCTAAATAACCTGATCTGGGCGTGACGTAGAGAACACAGGTGCCTCTGACGTTACGTTGTTAATAAACATGTTATTTATAGTATATTTATCTAAAAGAGACATATTCCTTTTTTAATAGCTTATTATTATTATTATTATAATTATTATTTATTTAAGAGCATAAAGATGAAGAACGATTTGAGTTTCAACTTTGAACAGTGTGGGCGTGGTAATGCCTCAGTTTTCTTTCATGCGTCACCGTGTAGCCGGAAGTTGCTGCAATCTCGTAATGTCACAGCGACACCTGCTGGCGAGACAAATAATAACGCTACTGGACAATACTCCAAAAAGATTTTTGAGAATCGTAGAATAGAGCTAAAAAACATGAATATTTTTTTTAATTTGAAATGCGTTTTTTTTTTTTTAACACGTCCAACATCAGGCGGCTGTCAAATACAAAAGTTTCTGAAGATGACTTTGTGGGTTTTGCGTAAGAAGGAAGGAAGTTCTTCTTTAAATTCAGAAGAAGAAGTTGGAGAAAGCTTCCTTTGCAGTATTTGTGCGAAACCTTTTTTGCCCCCACAGTTCCTGATTTCTTCTCGTACTGCGTTTGCTGGGTTTTCGAGCTTGACCCCTCCATTTCCAGCGGGGGCCGTCAGGGGGGGGACCGCGGGGGGGACCCAGCGTTGAGTGACGGGAATGGGACGCTCGGATCTCGGCGTGGCGGAGTTTATCCGTGAGTACCGGCGGCGACTTTCTCCGTCCTCGCACCATTGGAAATAACTGTTTAGAATGACGTCATGTTTACAACTTCTTTCTTTTCTATTTATGTATTTATTTTATTTTTTTCATGAAAATGCATTTACGACATTGCACCTTTACACACACACGTTCATTACTTTGAACATTTCCATGATTAAATAATTAAATTCTCTGTCTTATTCTAACTCTGTTTTAGTGCTGATTACTCTCGTGCGCTGTGGATACGCTCAAGGTACTTTTTATACATCTTCTTTATGTCGAATCCAAAGGAATGATTTTTTTTATTATTTTTATTTTTTTATTTTTATCAGAACAATATAGACGGATTACATTTTTTAATAGCATTTGTGTCTGTTAGATCCTTTGCTGAGATAAAGGCTACAATTTCATATTTTGATTTTTGATCCGGTTTAGCATCTACTTTTAGGACAGATGCCAAAAAAACAAAAACATCGAGAATCAAATCACAGTGATGTAAAACTTGTCATTTGGGCATTATAGCGACAAGAAGCATGTCCAAAACATTCTGAAGACATGATATGAACCGGTTTTACTGCGCCGATGACAGCGAGCCAATCGGTATCAAAATGATTGGAATGGCGATTTAGAATCCACGCCACGATTCCCTCGTGTCTACGTTTGCCCGTCAGCCGCAGGCAGCGCCGTCGTGATCCTGCAGACAAGCTGGCCCGAGCTGTACGTGGGAGAGACCATCACGCTGGCGTGTGAAATCGAGGGCGGGGAAGACGCGGAGTGGGACTACAAATGGTCGCTACCCGGACCGTCCGGGCGCTACGGGAACGTGATCAGGCACGTCACGGCGTCCAGCACGGAGGACTACTACTGTGTCGGCCGAATCCGGAATGGAACGTCGGAAAGCGCGTGGAGTCAAGTTCTGAGAGTGGCTCTTTTGGAACGTAAGTCTTTGTTTTTTTATTGCTTGGACTTTATTTTTGAACACACGACGCCGTTCTCACGCCGAGGCGCTTCCAAACAGATAAACCCAAGCCCGTCCTCAACGCGTCCAAGTTCTGGTTGACCCCGGGGGACTCGGTGGATCTGACCTGCTCCGTCAGACACCTGTCTGCGGGCTGGCGGTTCCACTGGTTCCGGATCCTGCCCAGTCCGTCGGGGGACGGCTACGCCTACGAGCGGCTGCCCGGCGACGGCGTCAACGGGACCGGACGGAACGCCTACACCGTCGGCGAGCAAGAGTTCACGTCCGGATACGCGTGCAGCGCCGGGAGAGGACGTCCGGTGTTTTACACCGACCCGAGTCAGGAGAGGTTCGTCTGGTCCGCAGGTGAGGTCCGCTTCCAGCCGCAGGTAAAAGCTGCACACCTGTAGCTTTTTTTTTTTTTTTTGACAGTGTGCGTGTTTTCTTCTTCTTCTTCTCCTTCCAGATGCGCATTCGGGAGCGTCTCTCTCAGTCAGCCCCGACCGATCGCAGCATTTGATGACGGAGCCGGTGTCGCTGAGGTGCGACGGGAACGCTACCAAGTGGAGGGTGATCCGGTTCGCCCAAGACAGATTCCAGATCCGCTGCGCGATGGCGGCCGGAAGCGCGTGCAGCGTCCAGCCCTACCAGCATGTCGACGGCGTCTACTGGTGCGAGTCCGACGCCGGGCAGTTCAGCAACGCGGTCAACATCAGCAGGCGGAGTGAGTTTTAACCTCCGTTTATCTGTCTCTCAAGAAGTTACAGACGGATCTCGGTGACATTTTGTGGAAGTTTCGGGTTCGATTTTGGTGATGATCCAGAAAGAGATTCTGGATTCTGGATCTTTTTTTTTTTTTTTACAGTGCAGTCAATGGAGCTTCAAAATGTGTTTCGCAATATCTCGGTTGATTATGGGCTGATGTTTATAGAATTTAACAGAATCATGGAGGGTGGGGATCTCTATCTTACCACCGGATTTAATCCGGATCGGATCTGGATGATCCGATATTTAGAGCTGGTCGATTCCACATCGGATTTGTTCCGTCTTTAATCCCTGAGGCCACGCCTCCAGTTGAAATCCCATCTTGGTGTGTTTTTTTTTTTTTTACAGACAGGGATATCATCCTGGTGAGCCCGGTCCTCCCGGTGACCGAGGGCGATCCCGTCACCCTCGGCTGCAAAGTCAGCGGCGTAAACGACCCGACCGGCGTCCTCTTCTACAAAAACGGCAAACTCCTCGAAAACGACGGCCGGGGGAACCTGACTGTCCTCCAAGCGTCGACGTCCGACGAAGGCTTTTATAAATGCGTGGCGGATGGAGGCCGGAGGTTGACGTCGGAGGAGAGCTGGATGTCGGTGAGACGTGAGTGGGACGAGAACCGTTACGGGGAGCTGTCGCTTTACGGGCGTGTTCAAAAGGTCCACTTTCTGTTGCAGCGACGCCTGCAGGCGCTCGCCGCGCTCCGGCCTCCGTGCTGCTGATTGTCGGGCTGGCGTGCGGCGTCTTGGTCACCGTGTTCCTCCTGCTGTTGCTCTATCAGCAGGTGAAGACGAAAGGTGAGACGTCACCTCCTGATGTTGGGTCCCCGACGGACGCAGCGACAAAAGAAACAAGATTTGAAATGCAGAAGCGTCTTAACCAGGGGTCCCCAAACTTTTTCCTGTGAGGGCCACATCACTTTTTCCTTCTCTGATGGAGGGCCGGGGTCAGTTTGTAGGAAAAGTGCGACGATGGCAGGGGTGCCTAAACATTTAGGGGCCGAATGCGGAGGCAGGCTGTATTTTAGGCTTCATCTCACCATCACAACTACACACAGTGACATGAATCGAGTGTCACACACGCAATGCCTCTCACACCCAAACTCAGTCTCTCTCCAGCATTATCACGAAGTGCAGAGGAGAAGAACGACTGGATCAATCAGCTGATCCAATGCAGCTGCAGAGGACCAAACAACAAAACCCAAATTCTTGTATAAAATGCACGCTACGCACGCCTTGGTTTCGAACCCAGGACCTTCTGGCTGGGAGTCTAGTGTGCTACCCACTACACCACCTAGATGCCACCCCACCAGACATTAGGATACATAGACAGTAGCATTGTTGACTTTAGACCAGAGGCACTGGTTTTGATTCCAGTATGACGTCACCTGGTCTGAGACACGCCCACTCCACGTAACACAAAATGAAAAAGCACAACATAACAACACAACAACACAACAACACAGAACAACATAACAACACGCTGTGGTCTGAGAATACCTCAAGTTTCCTCACCTATACGGTGGCGTAGTTGGTAGGGTTACCGGTCTACTGCCAGAGGAACTGGGTTCGCATCCAACTGTGGGAGTGGGGGTGGAGTAGGGGCAACAGGGTAGGCCTAGGGCCTTGCCTGGGCGGAGTGAACTGGACCACCGGTCCACTCCACTCCGCTCAGGTGTGCCCTGGACCTACCCTGTTGCCCCTGCTCCATCCCATTCCCGTAGTGGGATTCGATACCAGGGCCATTTTGCCCCCCTGTACAGTGCTGCCAACTATGCAGGAAACTTGCCCTGTTATTACAAGGTAATTACTATGTAGGCATGAATCGCTATATAGGCTAAATACCAAGTTATTACACAGTAATTACTATGTAATAAGTTGATATTACAGAACACCGGAACATTAACTTTCTGGCCGTATGTGACCATCATTAAAATTGTCCCAAATAAAAGGGAGGCTACTCATGTTGTATGGAAAGGAAAGTAAGTAAATTCTATTTTGGGTCTCTGGTATTGCTCAGGGGGCCAGGCCAAATGTGGAAATGGGCCGGATCCGGCCCGCGGGCCGTAGTTTGGGGACCCCTGGTCTTAACAGTAAATGTTTTTTTTTTTTACAGGCTCGTGCTTTATCAGGTCTCCGAGAACCAATCGAGGCTCGGATGTAGACCGCATCATGAATGAGGATGACGCTCAAGGCAAAGACGCGGCTCCTCCTCTCCAAGGTCGGATCCCGATTCAGTTCTTTTTCAGGTTTCCTTGACTTGATTTCCGCTGCGAGTCGTTGCCCGTTTCTGTTATCGAGCTGAAACTTGGACCGTCGGAGCAGCTCGATAACGCCAGAATAAGATTTAATGTCTCAATTTCAGATGCGTTCAGCGAAGTCACATATTCTTCGGTTGTGCTTAAGAACGTTACGAAGGAGGGTGAGCGTTTCCTTTCAATCACATGACGTGTCTGAAGTGCACGGATACACTATTCATGCACGACTCTGCTCGTCAAAACTAGGGAGGAAGGAACCGGAAGAGGACGTAGTTTACTTAAACGTGAAGCCGGGACCACCTGCAGGTACTTTTTTTTTTTATTTTAATTTCTTCTTCTCTTTGTTCCGTAATCATTATTTTCAGTCCCTGATATTGTGACTGCGCATGTGGCGCGTGCACGCCTGGGGAAAATCGGAACATTCATATCAAATTATTTGTTGTATTTGCAGGAAATCCTGCAAATGAAACCATATATTCCGAAGTCAAAACAAAAGCCGCTTCAGGTGACAGTGCACGTTTTATATAATTATATATTATATTAATTATATAATTATAAATGAGTTATAAAGGTTACAAAAATCCGGTTTATTCTCCTTTCCTTTGCTTCTCTTCCAGATCGATGAGACCAGGATGATGACGGAGGGCATGTATTTGTAAAACTCTGTCGTGTGTATTTTTATTTTTTGTTTTTTAAAAAAAACTGAAGTACAGTTTTATTCTTCTGTTATACGTATTTGATATTTTATTTCTGCTGTAAAATGTGTGAACATTTTGAGCTATATGAAAAAAGATTTTTCACATTCTGATCAATTGTTCATTAAATATATCATTTGTGTTGTACGACATGTTTTTTTTGCGTGTTTTCGTACGGGATCATCTTGACTTATCTTGACTTGAAGAACCCCCCCCCCCCCCCCACAGATATGAATCTACTCGATTTGAATCTCTACGTTTGTGTTTTTGGCCCCGAGAATTAGAATCGTGTCCTTAAACCGCCGTCATGTTGCATCAGAGTCTAAACATGGTCCTACAGGTTGTGAAAAAGCTTGTGTCAGTTTCCTCTTTAAAAAAAAAAGTTGCTGCCCTTGAAGACCCCCTCCCCCCCCATAAACGCCGCCTCCTCTCCCTCACGCCCATTTAGCGCTGACTTGTCAAAGCAGCCGTTTGATTTGCCAGAACAGGAAGGAAGACTTTGCTCCTTTCCCCTCAGTCATGGCTGGGGTTCATCTTCATCGCCTCATCTTCCTCTTTACCTGCAGTTCTGTGCGGCTTCCCTGGGTCTGCCTCCACGGTACGACCGCCTCTGCTAAGTCTATCGAGTTTTTAGCACGCTTTTTTTTAAATGATTGATACTCTGACAAGGTTATTTCAAGAGACAATTTGCTGATGCAGGCATTTTATTTCTGGGAATGATGCACATTCTTTTGGGGCATGTCGACAGAATGGCTGCTTTTTTTGTGTGTGTGTGCATGTTCATTTATATACAGATGACGCTCAACTCGACATTCTGCATGAATCGACAGTAACCAGATTAAATCTGAACTGATATTTAGGATTTATTTATTATATTTTCAACATTTACTGAGGAACCGTTTCCCCGGCAGCACCAAAGCCAAAATGCTGAACAGAACTGGGTTTGAAAAAAAAAACTTTCGAGAAAAATGTATCGCTGAGCTCGGCGATTGTGGTTTCACTGCTTTGACTTTGACTCATCTTGGAAGTTTATTCTTGTGTCACCGCCACCAATGACGTTAATGAATCTAGCTTGGCGAGAGGGTTATGCATGTGGACAAACTTTTACGGTGTGATTTCGGATATCTGGATCCAGCAGGGACGCTCTTTAGTGTCTTTCTTGTCAGTTCAAATCCATTTATTTGGGAGGATCACTGTGAGAGGCCGGAAGAGTTGCCTCCAGACACTTCTGGAAAGGGATTATTTATTTCACTTTCTCACATTTGCATCGCTGCTTTGCATGAAACTTTTATTATAGATGGGAAGCAGGGATTAAATAAGTGCAAAATGGGGACAAAATGAATCCCAAAACTAAAAAAAAGACAGTTGCCAAGGAGTTGAGTTTCTGTCGCTGCGGGACACATTCACTTCTGTTTTTTTTTGGTTGCTTTTCAGACGTTGAGGCTTCCAGTTGTCAAACTGTTGTCCATAAAAAAGTTGGAGACGCTGTGCAGCTTTCACCGTGCGCGTCGACCGAGGGCGTCCTCGTCGCACGATGGAAATATGAGGATCAAATGATTGCAGACATTGATGCAAAAATCTCCGAAAAGCGGTTCGAGAGCAGATTATACCTAAATCCCACTAACTTCACTTTAACGGTGAGAAGCCTGACTCTGCAGGATTCTGGTCATTTCACTTTCATCTCAGGGGGAGGGGAGAATAATCAACAGAGACCGACTGACGTCATCACTCTACAAGTTCACGGTAAGACACATCAGTTTATAGTCGACTGATCATCTCCGGTATAAAATCGATGCTTTATTTGGATAAATATAATCTGGATGTTTTGTCCAGAAATAATATCTTATCCTTTCTCTCCACTATGACGGAGTATTAGGGCTATTACGAGATTAAAGTCATAATATTACGAAAATAAAGTCATAAAATTAGAATAAAGTCATAATATTATGACTCTCGTAGTGTAAAATAAAGATGTATTATTGTGGCCCTAATACTGCGCCGTACCATCCACTTCCGTTCACGGGCGCATCATTTTGAAAATATAGTCAACAGAAAAACATTTATCTCTCTATATGCTTGTAATTTTTGAACTTCATTTCTACTACGTCACACCCGGAAATCCTGAGCGCATATCTCCACTATCAGATTATATCTGGGTTCAACTCAGGAAACGGTAAAGTGAAAGTTTCTCTCTCTCCTCCTCCTTCAGAGCCAATAAAAAATAAACCTATCCTGACTTTGAATTCCACCTGGCGTGCAGCGAACGACTCCTGCGCGGTTTTCCTGGACTGCGGCGCAACGTCGGACAGAAGCGCCTCTTATTTATGGACCGTGGGGAACCGAACGAGCCGCGGCTCGAGGCTGCAGTACATCCTCCAGCCGCCAGAGGGCGCCACCGATGTCTCCTGCACGGTTGACAACTTCGTCAGCCGGATGTCGGAATCCACAACAGTGAAGTGCAGCAACGACACACAAGAAAGTACGCGGATAAAAGTGATTAGAATTTATATTGGGAATATTGTTCATCTATTTATTATCGGTGCATTCAGATAAGATGAATACGGGAAGGCAGAGGGATCATTTTAGCTTTTACAGGCGGAAATAAGAGGATAGACCCGGAAATCATTATGACGTCATCGATAATAACATGATATTTTACAAGTGACTGCGTCATTCTGCATGCAAGACACTTGATATTCTTGTAAAATGTTAAATTTCGACTTTTATTTTCAATTTTAAGTGAAATAAAAAGGGAAATAAAATCCATAAAAATGATGCTGTGATTTTGCAGGTTCAGGAAAGGCCGTGTTTCTCCTGAGTGCAGCCGGAGCAGTTTGCTTGCTTGCCTTTACAGGAATAGTGATCTGTGTTTGTCACTACAAACGATGCCAACCACGTGAGAAACGCCAAAAAGGTCACTTTTTTTTAAAATTAATATCACGTTTTTGTCTGACTCTTTTTTTGTTTCTCTGAACCAGGAGCTGAATCCAATGACGTCACTGAATATGCTGCCATCTATGAGGTTGCATTTGCAAAGGTAAAGCAGGCAGTTTGAATTCGGGATCCGCCGGTTTTCACTCGGATTTTTGCCGTTTCTACATTTGTTTCATGCACCGTTAAACCTCCAGGAGAGGACCACGGAGACTTGCACAGCAAACGAAAGCACCGAAAACAACGTCGATTCTGTCACACCAGGGGTAAGAGCAACATTTAGATACGCAGAGGCAGAGACAAATCAGTGCAGAGAGAGGCTGCAAGGATAATAATCATGAGACATTTTTAATTGCCTGTTATAAAGGAACATTTAAAATCATGGATAAAAGTAACTCCCTATTTTTAATGTGCAAAAAAGGGAACAGATATTTATGGTAATTCTTCATTAAAAAAAAAAGGTTAAAATCTTGAAAGGGTCCTGAAGTGTTTTTGATTTCATTTTCTTTGCCACTAAAGCTCCAGGCGATTTACGACAAGATCCAGTTGAGTCGCATTCCGGACGGCGAGGATGCGATCTAGAGTTCCGCAGCACGACGAGACAAACGGCCGAGAGAAAGATGCAGCAGTTTGTAAATGCAGAGGATGTAAAAGTATATTTAAATGTAATTAAATTTTTGCGAGCGATAACTACATAGATTCACATTGTTCCTCAGGTTTGTTCTACAAGAACAAGAAAAACAGATGTGCATAATCTATACATTAAAATGTTTATTTTAAAATCATCTTAAAATTGCTGAGTTCGACCATAAATGTATAAAATATATTATTTCGATTAATGTCATTAATGTAGCTGAGGTTTTATTTAATATTACCGCGAAGGCGGGGTAACGCCTACTTCATTTCCGCTCTCCTTCAAAATAAAGGTGCTACATATACATGCGTATGTATGTACCGGTATGTTTTATTTTAATAGATTCTATAAAGCTGACACCTGCGGCCGCTAGGGGGCACCAAAGACCTCAGTAGCATAATCAAACATAGCAAAGTGCATGTTTAACCATTTGCTAATCAAATATAGACAACACTGATGGAACAAATTAACCTGAGAGTCTCAGATTTTGAGTTTCAATCAATTGATAACTGAATAAGTATTGACAATGAAATGTGATGTTATGTGACGCCAACATTATCTCCTGTAAAAACATTTTTAGTACGGTACTTCCTCATTATTGACACCATTACATCTTACAGCAGTTTTAGCAGATTACATTTCTTTCATTCATGTGTAAACCCTTTCACAAAAATAAATAAACACGTTATTTTTACAAATGCTGATGGTATTCTGGAGGCGTGTCCTTGGCCTGGTGCACGTCTTCAAGCTAGAAGGAGAGGAGACAAACTGGGTCATTTTTCAAGAAGGATTTGTGACCCTTTTTCTTTTTTTGGGGGGCAAAAAAACAAAATAAAAAGAGCTTACGTTTCGTCTCTGGCGGCGTTTTTCTTAATGTTTTACCTGGAAAATACAAATCAGTTTATGAAATGGTGACCAGTTGAAACATGCAGCTTTGATTTGTTCTATAATAAGGATGGAAAAAGAAAAGTCAAATATATGCTTCAAAATCAGCAATAATTTTGCTGCTATGCATTATTTTGGAAAAAACACTTTGTCTTTATCCTGCAAGGATTTACTGCTCTTAAATGCACTTTGCCCTTGCAGGGGCCAATTTGTAGTTTAAAACTGCCCCCCCCCCTCTCTCTCTCTCTCTCTCTCAGGCTGATATCTGTCCTCATGGACGATCAATTAATATCTCAGATCCCCTGAAGTATTTTAATCCGGTAACATGTTAACCCAGAAACAAGAAAATGCAGCTTCGACTCTCACCTCTGAAAATGTGCACCAATATAACTGCCAGGAAACCCCCGAGGACGCCCCCCATGAAAAAAGCAGCGTAATATCGGTTTATGGGCTGAGGAGAAGGAGGAGGAGGAGGAAGAGGACGAAGAGGAGGAGGCACGGATGGAGGATCGTCATCTGAAATACCAGAAACGGGAAACGACATATTTAAGAGGAAGCGTCTCATCATGTTGAATCTGAATGGATGTCATGAGATCGATTCATTTTGAAATAAAAATTCCTCTTCCCTAAACTTACCTGTTTTTTTGTTTTTAAAATTTAAATACATTTAATTTCAGGCTGCAGAGCTGATGGGGGGGGGGGGATAAAAACAAAAATAAGACACGTCTTAATTTAACGTACGTTTCATTCGCTCACCGTCGCAGCGCAGCGGGGCGACGCTCGACGCTTCGTCCAGGTTCCTGCGGGAGGTGCACGTCACGTTCACGCGGTCCCGCGCGCCGCTGGGAATCCACGAGAGAGCCACGGCGCCGCCGCCTCCGCCGCCGTGCCCGCTCGCGTTGAGGACGGGCACACCTGCGGGCTCCACCTGCCAGGTGAGGGCCACGCCCTCATCGGACGAGGAGCAGGACAGCAGCACCGAGCAGCCCCCGTGATCGGGCCAGGAGGAGATCACCGTCCGGATGCTCGGCTTCCGGAGGTGCCCTGCAGAGGAAGCATCGGGAAGGATCGGGAATGATCGGGAATGATCGGGAAGGATCGGAACCTCCCCGAGCATCCCGATTCTTACGTCTCACGAGGAGCCTGATCTTGTTCACGCGGTCCATGCCCTCCGTGCTGATGACGTCAGCGTGGTATTCCATGGCATCGTCCATGTTTAGATCACGGATCGTCAAGTCACCTGATCGATACAGGAAAAAGAAATCGAGAGGAGGAAAAGAAGAAAATTAATAATAATAATAATAAAAAAATCAGGAGAAGGAAAAGAAGAAAAATAATCATAATTATAATAATAATACAAAAAACAAGAAGAAGAAAATAAGAAAAAAATTAATAATAATAATAATAAAAATAAATCAAGAGGAGGAAAAGAAGAAGAAAACAGAATTTTTTTAAATAATAATTACAAAAAAAGAAATCAAGAGGAAACTCCAGTTCCCGATCTGAGCCTTCGTACCTGAGGTTCTGTTCAGCCGGAGTCTCCCCCGGTACAGGTAGAAGCGCTCCGTGATCTCCTTGCCTTTGCGAAGCGTGGCGATCCACGTGCTGTTTGAGAAGATGGACCAGTCCACCCTGGACAGATTCCACGACGCGTCGGCCCCCGAGGAGAGGGTGACGCTGTCCCCGACGTAGGCAGAGACTTCTCCGGTGGATCCGACCGGAACCACTGCAAAAAGAAAAGTGGAACAAGACCGGATTAAATCTGTTGTTGTTGTTGTTGTTGTTGTTGTGTCTCAGATGAAGTTACCTCGGAGGAGCGCGATCAGGACGATCTGAAGTTTCATCGTTTCTGTTTAAAGTGTCGGAGGAGCAGCTGAAAAAGCTCCTCCAGACTTCCTGTTTTTCAACCCACAAACAACCAACATTAAAAAAAAAAAAGGTTCTGAGAAACTCTAAGATGCGTCAGAATCTCAAGTCCTTTCCGAAGAAATGACTAAAATGGAAATAAATACACTCCTCTGGTGAATTTCATCACAACCGACCAGAATCGGTTAAAAACAAATGTTTTAAATAAAGTTTTACAGGTTTACAAAATGGGATTTTTTTTTTGGTACACTTTAAACCGCCTCCACACACACACACACACACACACACACACACACACACACAAACAAAAACAAGATTCACATGATAGCATTTATTAAAAAACATTTTACAAAACAAATGTGCAAACATACACGTATAATCCCTCGGATTAATGCCTTCGACATACAGCAGCTAAATTATGTTTCACTGTTAGTGTTCCCAGCTTCTAGAAACTGGATCTAGATGCTCTGGATCTGGAATAACATGCTCACTGTGTGTGTGTGTGTGTGTTCATAAAATACCAGAACAGCAGATAACCTTCGCAAAGCAAACGTGACATTCAAGGTAAAAGCGGAGCAAAAAAGACCAGCTGTACAGAGGAATTCCTCTCTGACGGGTGTTTGGACTACAAATGGACTACAAATGGCGCTCAGAGTTTCGTTACATTTGTGGCGAAGTAGAGAAAAACAAAGCCTTCCTCTTGGGCACCGAGAAGCGGATCATCGTCAGCGTCTGTTCCCCGTTGGCTCCAAAGAGGAACCAGGTCACAAGATAGTCATCCGCCCCGCGGACGCCCACACGGTGTCCAAGGGCAACAGAGCTTAACAATACTACAATGGGTGTGAATGGGATGAGAGAGGGTGGGGGGTCCGCTGCCATAGCAACCAGAGAATCTACACCTTTTCCTCTCCTTCTCCCGACAAGACAAACGACATTCAACAAGCTTTTTAAACCCGTGTTGTGTTTCTGCCCCACCGGGGGGGGGGGGCAAAGCAGAACACGCCCAGGAGGGGTGACGTCACGGTGATTCCACAGTAAAGCAAACTCCACGCAGAGTTGATTAACATCTACCTGCAGGAATCCACGCGGCAAAAAAAGTGGCTTCAAACCGGATGTACGCGTTCACACTGTGAGCGGAAGTTGAGCAGTGATCGATACGGTTGTCCGCTGACTAATCGCTTTCGTAACGTCATTACCCACGTTCCCCATAACCCCCCCCCGGGGGAACGTCTCACCTTCCCGGATCCACCGCAGCACAAAGAGCCGAACGGAGTCTCCGGTCGTGACGCGCGTCCAGAACCGGAACTCACCTCCTCTTTCTGAGCGCGTGCATTTTGTTTATTCCGGTGGAGATCCGCGTATCAAATCGCGTAAACCGAAACCGCGCGACAGGCCGCGGACACGCGCCCCGCTCGAGCCCCGCATCTGCTGTGCAGCGGAGCGACTCCCGCGGGGCACCATCATTCACCGGCGGAAGAACCGGAAACAGCGCCGAGTCACGACTTCCGGTAGGGATTTCCAGAATAAGATGAGAGAATTATAAATAAAAGCAATAATTTAGAAATATTTAATTAAAAATGCATAAATTAGCTACTTTAATATGATTCTAAGCCAATATTAATTGTAACTTGTCATTTATAAATCGAAAAGTAGAAATATTAGGTGCAATCTACTAAAAAATAATTTTACATACATTCTTATGTCTTTAAATATTTACGTAATGGCTTGTAGTAGTATGTATTTATTTTTTAAATGAACGGCGCTTGTTTTTCTTTGCACTAGAAAGGTCGATTTGCCGTGGCAACCCCCCGACGGGACAAGCCGAAAGAGGAAGAGGAATAAAAGAGAAGGTGGAAACAAACTGTAACACCAAAAACTCAGGACCCACATCACTTTTTTTTATTATTCAGTTTCATTTTAAGCTCACAAAAGACATGAATCTTATACATGAGCTTCTTTTTTTCTTCCTTCTGTGCATCTAAACAGTCTCGCCCATCTTTAAAACAAGGGAGAAGAAAATAATTTATACAGCCATTAAAAAAAAAAAATCATATCTACAAAAATAAAATCAAAGATGAGGACTAAGGCTTTACAGAAATACAATTAACATATATAAAACAAGTGGGTGTGATCTCTCTATATTACATGAGTGAACAAGGTAAAATAAAGACACTGAGATGAGCGTTTAAGATGTGTGTATTCATACAGTAGTTTGCACCGTGCAGGGAAGTTTGTTTGTGCAACATCGTTTTTTACAAAAGGAAACCGTAGCATTTTCTTTTCTTTCCCTTTTCTATTTTTTTTTTTTTTACAGCCGGTCAGGGCAACAAACGCTGATGACGATGTTCAAAGTGAATGTATGAAAGATCCAAAGAAACCGAAGTGTAGAGGTAGAAATTGGAGATGGAAAATGCCGTTAGCGGTGCGAAGAAGAAGATTTCCCCCCTCCCCCCCCCCACCCCGCAAGGAAAAAAAAAAATGTCTGAAACGATGATAGCAGGAGAATCTTTTCATCTTTTATGGCGTATCCTGGTCTGAGATGTTTGAAAATCAGCAGCCGAAACAAAAGGAGAGGAAAAAAAAATCGATAAAATAAAGTTCCCTTCGACACCCCCGAAGAGATAATTTCATTTCTTGCATAAAGTTAATAGAAGAAATCAGCCGTTTACTTCAGCTGGTGGATCAACCGCTCTCCTCTCAAGCTTGCGATTCATAAATTCCTTTTTTTTTTGTTCATGTGCTGCGACAGCAGAGCCAAAACCGCTCCGTCCGCGAGCCCCGTAGTGTTTCGGATCAATAGCTGGTAAGTGTGTCAATCAATCAATCAATATACATGGTTCCTGGGTTGAATGCTGCTTTTGATGCTGGTAAAGATGGTCCTTGTATTTGAAACCAGCTCAAATAAAACAGTACAGCGCGACGAGAAAATCAGTTAAACTAGTAAACAAAATATATATATATATATATATATATATTTATATTTTAGGAGTTCCTTTCTTGTAACAGATTAAATATCTGACTAGTGCGTGTTAGAATTAGTCCAGGACAGCCCGAGTGCGAGATAAAAAATACAGCACTCGGCTTTAGTGTCAGGCTTTGCAGTTAAAGGGGTACTGCCACATTTTGGGGGGGGGGGGGGGGGTGCATGCATTCTATTTCCTGTGGGTTAGCTTAGCTTAGCATAAAGACTGGATGAAGTGTCTTCATCTCCCTCCTCTTAACTTTTTAAATCACATGTTTTACAAGTTGTTGTTTTTTCATGTGCAGTAACTTAAAACATGAGCTGACACTTCTTCCTGCTAAGCTAAGCTAAGCTAAGCTATGCTAACCAGCCTCATACTTGGTGCACTAAGTGGTGGAAAACAACCCTTCAAATTAATTGTTGTTCACTGGAGTAAATTCTTGTATAAGTATAACCTAGATATTGAAATATTTGAGGGGGGGGGCTTTGGGTGTCGGGCAGGCGGATACAAACACTCTATGGTGGGAGGGGGGGGGGCTCTGCTGCTGGGGTATTTACACACAACCCACTGAGGGACGCTCAGCCCGACCTTAAAAAGCAGACGGGCTTTTGCCGGCGGTGGGAATTTGGCAGCATTCTCGAGTAAGTTGGAATCCGCAGCCGCCCCCCCCCCCCCCCCCGTCGCCTCGACGACGCCTCGGTCCAAACACACCCTGAATCCCACACATGAAACAACACGACACGAAAGGAACATGCGGTGTGAATCCACACTGAGATCGCTAAGAAATAAACCCAGCCAGCGTTTCAGTAGTACACCGGGGGGGGGGGGGGGCTTCTCACGGAATGGTCCTGGCTTGAACAAAGGGAGGGATGTGATGTGACGTCAGTCTGCCCCCCCCCCCCCCCCCAGCAGCCGCCTGTAGTGTTTCACGGCTGTGAGATGATTGACGAGACACAAACCGTGCACGCGTTCACGCGGTTTCCTATTCCCAGTGCAAATACTTGAACTTTAAAGACACAGTCCTTCGGCCATGTGAGCAGGTGGGGGGGGGGGGCTAGTGGCATCTCCAGTCCCTGATTCGCCCACCTTACAGGATGCACATACCAGAGGGATGCATTGTGGGTAAAGTGCAGGGGTGATGGCTCCATTGGGTTTCTCTTTAGAACATTTAAACACTTTTCTTCTGCTCAATCCCTTCAAAACAAAACACAAGTCGCTTCCCTTTAAACCGTCCGACGTCCTCCACGTTCAAATCGTGTCAACTTGTCCTCCCCTCCGCCTCCGCCATCGACTCGTCCCCCCCCCGGACTCCCTGAAAGTTTCTCACCCGCAGAGATCCAAGCAAGTCTGTCCCGACAATCAAAAAACAGGCCACTGTTCTTCTTCTTGGGGGTTTGTCTACTAGCCAGTTCATGCAGGGATTGGGGGGGGGGGGGGGGCTGAGGTTCCCCCCGGTCCGACAGTGTCTGTGTGCAGAGGCCATCGAGACCGACTTGCAAATGAATCCGCCCCCGCAGCAACGTCAGAATCCAGTCGACTGAATCCTGGGCTCGGCCGGGCTGCCCTCTTTGCCTGATAAAAAAAAAAAAAAAGATTATTTAACATCCAGAATTCCAACTGCATCTCCAGCTCCGATCCGAGATGCAATCTCACCGTCTCCCGAGCCGCGGTCCAGAGACGGCATCCTGGAGACGGTTGCCGAGGGCCACGGCTGGTCCTCCGACGGCTCCTGATTGGGCGACGGCTCTGCGATGGTTTTCAAAAGGTGGTGATGGGCGTTCTCTATGTCCTGGAATAAAAGTAAAGAGGCATCACACACAGAGCTTTCTGCACGTTAAAACCCCCGAGTTGTATCCGCGTCGCCATGGGGATGGGGACGCGACCCCACCTTCAGCTGCCGCAGCTTCATCGCCAGCCCCTCGATGGTGAGGAAAATCTCGTCCACGTTTTTGATCACGTGGCTCCGATGCCCGGCCCGAGACGGGCTCGATTCTTCCTCCTGCTCCCGTCGCGGGCCACACGGCGCCGCGTCCTCCTCCGGGATCGTCTGCAGTGACGTCCCTTCCTCCGGAGGTTGGGGGGCGTCGTCGGTGGCGCTCTCGCCCTGCTCCGTGGGCATCACCAAGTAGAACGTGTTCCCTGGAGAAGTGCGACAAAAAAATAAAAATAAAAAGATCATCAAACCCGCCATTGAGACGGAAACGTTACGAAGAACGAGCTCGTCTGTGTCGACGGAACAAGTCATTACCCTGCGCGGCGGCCCCGCCCGTCGGCTCGGCTGATTGGTCGGACGGGAGCGCGACATCGTCAGTGATGTCATCGGGGACAGAAGGAGAAGAGGAAGGACCCGCAACCACGGCTAGGACAGGAGGTGTGACAGAGAGAAGGCGTGCCCAAAAGGGTTTTATGACCAGCGAGAGAGAGAGAGGGGGGGGGGGGTCGATATGGAGACGAGGGTGGGGGGACGGGGACGTTGTGACGAGAAGAGCAGGAAGACATTAAAAAGAGGTGCGAGGAACATTAGCATGAATCAAAGTGAAGAGAAAAACATGCAGAGAAAGAAACCGTCAGAAATCCAGACTGAATCATGAAAACCGTGAAAAAACTGAAGATCCATCCCGGAACAACGAGAGGACTGATCTCGGGGGGGTGGGGGGGGGGGGCAGCCGACCCCCCCGCAGGCCAGTTAGAGGAGACTAGGAGAGCTGCTTCTTTCTCGTTACCTTTCCTCACAACCTGAACGCTGGGCGGCTGAACCTCCTCCTCCGGCGGCTGAAGCTCCTCCTCCTCTGGCGGCTGAAGCTCCTCCTCCTCCGGCGGCTGAAGCTCCTCCCATTCGTCGGTGCTGAAGTTCAGGATGGTTTCTAGAGACTCCGGCCGCTGGCGCTCCGCGAACGAGCTCCTCTCATTGGCCGTTTCATTGGTGGGCGTGTCGACGGAATCGTGGCTCCAACCGTCCTCTTCCGAATCAGGTAGGATGAGCTGCCTCAGCGTTTCCACTGTCGGGACAGGAAAGCATTTAGGGGGGGGGGGGGGCTTGGCTGGAACTAAAAACGTTGTTCAAATAGTCCCGCTTTGGATTTCTCACCATCTTGCAAAGCTGCATCCGACACGGGGGCCGTCCTCCTTTCCGATTGGTCCAGGGGCGGGGTGACGGACAGCCCAAAGTCGTCGTTGGAGGAATTGGTCTCCATGGAATCCGACGGGTCCGTGATGGAGTTGTCTGGAAAAGATTGGAAACACGCCATCTTTTCGTTTTTCGGTCGACGAAAGAGGGGCTGAAATATCCCAGGTCGGCGATTGGTCGGTTGCTCGTCACCTGCGTAGACGCCGTTGCCGCTGGAGACCGGGGACGCACTGCGTAGGCTGGGGGAACTAGAGGAGACGCAAACAACAGCGATGAGCACACGAACAAAAGTCACGGCATCGCCGTCCCCAGGTGTCGGGTTTCCTCACGATATCGGTAAGGATCCGTGATTGATCAGCGGCGATGACCCCCCCGCCGATGAGATGGTCTTTTCAAGTAAATCTTTCCAGCTGCAAAACAAAATAAATAAATAAACAAGTCAGCAAAAAAAAAAAAAAAAAAAAAATTAGACGGAAAGACGGACGGACGCCGGGGTGTCTTACGTGTTCTTCTCCGACGCCGTCCCGGCCGCCAGCTCGTAGATCTGCCTCTCGGTGGCGCTGATGACGTAGAGGGCTTTGTTGTCTGGGGGGGGGGGTCACAGGAGGAGGTCCCACGTTAGATCGGGACCCCGCCACAATAAAAACCCGCGCCAACGTTTCAGCTTCCCCCCGGGGTCCGAACCTGTAGCGACCGATCGGACCAGCAGAGAGTCCAGCTTCACCAACGGGCTGAAGGACGTCTTGCTGTCGACGCTGGCCCCGCCCCCGCCGCCGCCCAGCCAGCGGGACGGATACCTCAGCTGCAGCCGGTCGTCCGGACCCCTCTGCAGGAGGACCAGGCAGTCTGACAGCAGCAGCGCTTGGATTTCTGAGGGAGGGGGGGGCAAGGAGACGTGATTAAAGGGAGGTGGGGGGGGGGGCGGAGCCAAACCGCTGAAGCTTAAGGGCCGACCTATCTGCTTGTCTTTGCTGACTTTCCACGTGAGGGGACCCTCGTGGACCATCCTCTTCGTGGACAAGTCCAGACTCTGCGGGGACAAAACGGCGGATGAGACAGGAGGGACAAAGCTAACGTCCTTGGACCGCCGCGACCCCGGGGGGGGGGGGCACTCTGAGCACCTTGAACTGGGGGGCGGCGTCCAGCCTGCGCTGGTACTGGCCGAGCCGCTGCCGGTGTTCCGTTGCCCCGACGATCTCGTTGACGGCCTGCAGCAGCGCCCTGCAGCACGCCCGGGCGCGCTGGAGCGGGACGAGGTCCGACGAAGCAGCTAGGAAGAAAGAAACGGGGGGGGGGGGGGGGGGGGGGATACGCCTTACAAACACGCCCCGCCCCGCCCACCAGTGGGAGGCGGCTTAGGCTCCTCACCCTCCGTGTGCTTGAGGACGTTGTCCAGCAGCAGCGGGTACTTGGTGAGACGCTGCATCTCCGACACCAGAAGGTCTTTGAGCTGCAGCCGCCGGCAGTGAGGACTGGCTTCACACTCCTGAAGCACGGGGGGGGGCGTGTTCAAACACACGTGTGTGTGCGCGTGCGTCTGTGTGTGCGTGCGCGTACCTGGATGATGTGGGCGAAGCGAGGGTCTTTACGCCGTTTGTTCTTGATGAGCTCTCGGGCCTGGGACTGCTGGCTGCACAGCTGGGACGCCTGTTCCTGGAACTCCTCCCCGGCCGCGCCGTCGAACTGAGGAAGCGACGCCAACACGTCAACGCCCCCTTTCTGGACGCGGCGCCGGAGGCGTGCTTCCCCCCCCCCCCCCCCACCCACTCACCCTGGCCAGCATGACGTCGCCGATGTCCCGGACGACGGGAGCTTCCCTGCGCTTCTTCATCGCCTCGCACAGACTCGCTGCGGAGACATTCGGCGTTAAGCTAAATCGGCCGTCCGGCGCCGCGCGGGCGTGTTTGAAAACGAAAGGACGGAGGACGCTCTCGTTCTGCTGCTGACCGTGGAGCTCGTAGACCTGCGGCAGGTTGGGGAAGATGCAGGCCAGCTCGTCGGAGTTCAGCACAGACCTCATCTTCTGGAAGAAGACCTGATCCAGGACCCTCAAGGTCCGCAGGTGGGACACCTCGGTGGTGAAGAGCTCTGGGGACGAGGAGACAGACGGGGACGATGGACACCTGTGATCTGTGGCATTCTGGATAATGCAGTAACGGAGAGTTTTTTTTTTTTTTAACTACCAAATATGACGGCCTGCCTGTCCACCTCCCGCGGGCTGAGCGCGGCCAGGAGCTGAGGGGGAACCGTGTCCTGCCAGTTTTGACCGTCGTACGCCTCGTCCTCCAGCGCGGCGGCGTCCGGCAGGAACGCCAAAGGGGAGTCGACGCTCCTACAGAGTCCGGTGGTGTAGAAAACAAACGCACACAAACGATTCCCCGGCAAATTAGACGCCAATTTCTTTCCCGTGAACCCAGATATCTTCTATTAAATTCCCAGTGAGGTGATTCTTGAACTGATTTAGCCTCTATTGGGGGGGGTCAGAAGCTCACCTGCGTCTAGACCGGGGGGTGTATGGGGGTGTCGGGTTCTCTAGAGACCTGAGTTTGAGAGAGTGGAGAGAAAGACGGCATGAGGTCTGGGGGGGGGGGGGGGTTTAGGGACGTAAAACTTTAAACTTTGTTTTTCCTAAAAGATGCAAAAAAATAAATAAATAAATAAATACAGAATCAATGAGAGAAATCGACCCAAGGCTTTGTGTCACCGTGCGGAGCTGCTGGACGCCGACGAGGACGCGCTGTGCTGCAGCGGCCGGAGTCCCGGTCCGTCCCGCTCCTCGCCGCAGTCCTCCATGTCCACGTCGCTCCGGGAGCGGGGCACCGACTCCGTCCCCGTGACGACGCCACGACGCCGGCCTTCGCCTTGAGCCTTCAGGGACTCGCTCCGTGCCAGACGCACCGAGAAGGTAGGGCTGCGGAGGGGGTGGGGGGGCGGGGCGCACCATGAATGCATCAGCGTCGGGGGAACCCTGAATGGAGGCGACAGGTGAAACTCGCAGCGCTACCTGTCCACGGCGTCGTCCCCCAGGCTGCTGGAGGACAGCCTCTGGGAGTCCGCGGCATCGCCTCCGTCCTCTCCCGGCGCCTCGGCGTGATTCTCAAACTGTTGGATGATGTTCTTCACGCTGCCGGGACGGACTGCACAAACGCATAAAGCAGAAACGGGGGGGGGGTCAAGGGGTGGCGCCGGCAGAAAGGGACATGGAATGCTACGAAAACCAAAATAAAGCGAGAACAGGATCAGAACGAGACAAAAATAAACATTCCAGAAATCAATAAACAGCAAAAACGGGCGCGCGTTAGCGTGACGCTAACGGGGTGAAGATGTTGATTTCACTGTGTGTGTGTGTGTGTGTGTGCGTGCGTGTCTTTACTGGACTGGGACGTGTTCCTGGGCTTGCCGATGTACTTCAGGATGGGGTTCCTCTTTTTATCCTCTCCGTCTTTCTCTTTCTTGGCCCCGGTCAGCTGCGGAGACGCGATCAATCTCAGCGATCTCTTTGTCTATCAGCTTTCTGAAGGTTCTCTGAAGCGGAGTTTTTTTTTTTCCAGGAAGCCGTCTGACGCTCTCGCTCTCACCTTTTTGGTCTTTAAGAAGCCGAGCCACTTCTCCTTCTCCGTGCTCAGGCCGGGGAAGACTTTGGAGTCTCTCAGTTTGATGCCCGAGTGGCGCAGGTAAAGGAGCACGGCCGACGCCAGAGGGGAACTGGGGGAGCGGAGAGAGAGAATCCCGATGCGTGTTGCGGTTAACCCCCCCCCCTCTCTCTCTCTCTCTCTCTCTCTCTTACCTTCTATCCTCTTCGTGCTTCGATCTGCAGAAACGGAGACGTACAGAAACAGGCGGTTAGACGCAGCCGGTGAGATTCCTTCGACGCTAAATCCGCTCCGTTCCGTTCGGGGGGGTCAAAGCGGCCGGACGCAGACTCGGAGCGGCCGTCATGTGATGGGAAGTTAAGAGACGCCGCCTGGTTTACGCGTTTCCTGCTGCAGCGGCGACCTTTGCTTTGCTCCCGCCGTTTTGCAATAACTATTTTATTGGGCTTCGAACATCTGACCTGCCGGCTAAGTGAACCCGCACCCGCCCCTTTACTGCGGGTTTACGGTAAAGGCGCGCACACACACACACACACACACACACACACACACACACACACTCACAGTATTTCCCAGAGGGCAGTGACCTGTCTGTCCACCGCCTGTCTCTCTTTCGCAGGGTCTCCGTCCAGCTGCTGCAGGTCGCCCTCTCCGAACAGCGAGCCGAGACCCATCATCTGCTTGTTCCTGCGAGACACGGCGCGTCCAGTCACTGCTTCAGAGCCTTCACCCCCCCCCCCCACGCCCCCCCCGCCTACCTGTAGTCCTGTATCTGGTACTGGATGTCCGGCAGCACCTGCTGCTGCAGCTCAGACAGGGGTCCTCTGATGTCCTCCTGAGCGTGAAGTCGACTTTCTGAGGATCAAAAGTCACAGATAACGTTTCGACCGGAAAGTCTTTCAGGTTTCTGTCAGGAAATCTACGCCGGTTCTCACCGATATCCGTGAGGTACTCCTCTCGGACTTTTATTTTCAGGGGCTACGAGGAAGGGAGGGGAGGGGAGGGAAAAAAAAAGGGATTTCAGGTGCAGCAATATTTCTCGGCGTCGACATCTCGGCCGAGGAATGGAGGGACTGAAGGGTTCAGGCTAGGGGACGCATTACCGCGTCCGGGTCCAGGAAATGGGAGCAGATCTGAGGCGCCAGGGTTCGAGCATCTTTAGGACTGGAGCCCAGGTAGGCCTCCACCGACAGGTAGAACAGCTGGACACACACACACACACAGATTACAGGATCTATAACTACAATCAGACAATCAGAAGAAGAAAACTCGGAACGTCCCGGATTGGAAACACGAATTAATCTGCATCGACGCAGGCCCGACCAGAGGGTTGGGATCCAGAAGCTGCGTGAAGATGTATCTCATGAAGACGGCCATGTGCGCCGGCCGCGTCTTCAACAGCTCGATGTCCTGGAAGGGACCGTCCATCTTGAAGAGGGAGAGGACAAAATGGAGCGTTTCTGTCGAGGGGGGGGACCGGAGCCAGGAGGAGAAAGACCCGTCTCACCTCGTTGAAGGCGTAGCCGTCGTAGTCGTCGTCCTCTTCCTCCGGGCCGATGATCTGGGCTATTCCGCCCTTTGAAGACAAAAGCAAGCGGTTCGAACGCGAGACGGCCTTCGTTCGTTCGTTTGATCCTCAGAGGAAAACCCGTCTGATGTGAAACACGAATCGAGGGTCGAAGGACAAAACACGGCGCCGTTGATGGAGGCGCCCCCCCCCCCCCCCCCCCCCGCAGAGGCCGCAAGCGTGTGTGTGTGTGTGGAGTCCATCTCACCCAATCGGAGAGGGTGTGTGTGTCGGAGTTCTGGCGCCGGTGTTGGTGGGTCCTGAAGGAGGAGGAGGGGGAGGAGTGGGGACTCTCAAGGGCCTGGGGAGGGAGGAGGGAGGAGGATGGGGGGGGGGGGGGGCGGGATGAGCGGGATCGTCTCGTCTGCGCGCAAACAAGCTAACGGATTTACGAAGACGCTGCAGCTTACCTCCACGTCTCCGTCCCCGTCCTCCACTGAGAGTCGACCTGCCGGAGCACAGAGCGGTTTTTGGGTCACCGATCGAGTCGCCCGGCGCCGCGGCCGGCGGATCGGCTTCGGTTCAAAGACGCCGACGTACAAACCTTCCCCCGCCGCGACGTAGCCGGCGACGGACTCGGGCGTCCCCTCCTGGAAGAAGCAGACGGACGCAGCGGTTGGGTGGACACGCGCACGTCTTTTTCTACGTTCCAGAGATCCGATAAAAACGAGAGTCGCTCGGCGGCGGCGGCGGCGTCTCCTCACCGCATCCTGCTGGATCTTCACCCTGACTTGACGAGCTCTCCTTTTGGCGCTTTCGATCCGCTCCTCCAGCGGCGCCGACGGGTTCCTCAGACGCTCCTCCAGTAAGACCTGCACCGTCGGATCGGCCCTGGTTACCGACGGCGACTAATCATGTCGTGTTCTGTTGCGTCCGACGGTACCTGAAGTTCAGCCTCTTCCTGCTCCAGCATTTTCCTGAGAATCTGAGAGGCGTGTTTCTGCACTTCCGGGTCCTGGAAACACGACAACCGAGAACACGTTTAGGAAAATCCAAAATGTGACACTTCCTGTGTCGTAAGAAAATGCGAACCTTAAAAACGACAGCGCGAGATAATTGATTGCGCGGCAACACGATGGTTTTCATTTACTTGTAGTGGCTTGGGTCCAGTGATTCTGTGGGAAGGGGCGCCGCTCAGTCCGGAAGGCAAGGGTGGAGGTGGAGGGGGGCGGAGCCTCTCCAACCAGAGAGCTCCTTTGATTCGGCGCGATGTCAGTTGGGAGGGGCTCTAAGGGAAGAGAGGCAGTGGAAGGGGGCGGTCCTTGTAGCGTCAAGGCGACGTAGGGTCCCGCTGTAGGATGATTTAAAAAAAAAAAAGCGATGGAATAGATAAATAGAAAGAGATAAAAAGTTCACGTTAAATACACAAACGAATCCCTTATTTCAGACTCACATTTGATGAGTTTCACGACCTCCTGGTGGGACATGGAGGACACCAGCGAGCCGTTGACCTGAGAGACGGAGGCATCACGAGCACAATCAGCGAGACAACAAAAGTAACTCACGACCGTCAGATTCAGAGCCTGTGGTTGGAAGGCGGTAAAAAAAAAAAAAAAAACCTTGATGATTCTGTCCCCCTCTTGGACCCCGGCCTTCACCGCCGCACCGCCTGATGGAGAGGAGTACAAAATATACCTTAAAGGTCCGAAAGACAAAGAAAAACTATGCGTAAAGTACACGACACACGAGCTACCCAAGATAACGCGACCGCGTCTTAGTTTATACGCGTCTGAAATGATACATCAGTTCATCTTTTGGTAGTTTAAAATAAGAGAACACGCAAACGCCCGGCGAGCCGCTGTCCCCACCTGCTCGGACATTCTGCACTAGCTTGACTCGCTCGCCGCAGACCGTGAAGCCGAACCCGAGCTGGTCTTTCTGCACGACCACGCATCTCTGGACGAGCCCGGGACCTGCGGGGAGGGGGGGGGGGGGGCAAGGGGGGGTTTAAAGGGTGGGGTTTATCTGACAATAAAAAGGTAGAACGGAGCGCGATGTCAACAAATACCTGTACTCTCGGTGGAGATATCGGCCGCCGGCTCCCTCTGTTGGGCAGCAGAGGATTTGCGCTCCGAGTCACCGATGGTCAGACTGCTGAGCCTGCGTTAAAGAGAGGAGAGAAAGAGGTTCCGTCGTGAATTCCGACTCCCAACAAGGTGGTTAAAGGCAAGACTTGGGAAGGGCTGGTTGTGGGGGGGGGGGGGGGTGGAGAAAATGGCAGTCAAGGAGCAACCGAGAGACGGGAGGAAGGCGCACGGTGAAATGATGTTTGGAAAGAAGTCGGCAGGGAAACTCACCAAGCAGCGAAGGGACTGACAGCGAAGCAAGACAGCGAGGAGGAGGAGGGAAAGCAGAGGAAGGGGAAAAGGAGAGAAAGAACAAATCCAGAATGAATAACTTGTGCCGAAGGAAGCCGACTCGGAGACTGACCGACTACCTGTCGGTCAGTCCTACCTGGACAGCTGTCCTACCTGAGCAGGTGGGCGTTTTTCTTATTGGCTGTCCTGCTGTCACATGACACACAGACACAGTAGTAAGCACATGCACAAGAACGCACGCACGCAAACACACACACACACACACAGTGTGACAGCAGGAGAAACAGGAAAGACACACACGTGGACACGGCGGCGATGACGGACGATCACAAAACGGGATGAGCGACAGAACGTCACACGGAAGCTGCAGCAGGAGACGCCACGATGAAAGACCCGGCAGACAGACGGCGAAAGAAGCAGGAGACTGCCTGCCCCCCCCCCCCGTGCTACTTTTTTTATTTGAATCCGCTTATAAGAACACAAAATAAATAAATAAAATAAACTACGACACAAATGACAGTGTTGTGGCGTCAACCTGGCAAAAACTCTATTTATCATATTAAATAATTGAGGACTTCACTAGTTTAAACTGAAAAATATCAACATCTTGCCATGTAGTGGCATGCAGAGCTCACTGTTGCCACCTGGAGACGGACTGAGGTACAACAGGCCTTCCAGTCTTATATGGTTATACCATCATTCATTTGGAGCTGCGAGTGTGTCGTTATCACGGCGATGTTGTTTACATGCACACAGTTTTAACACGCTCTCCTCCTCCCAGGGGGGGGGGCAGGTTTTTTTTTTGTTGTTGTTATTTTGCCTGTCGGACAAGTAATTCCAGTAGCCAGATAGCCAATCCGATTGGCTAATCGGAAGGAGGGAGCGTTACGTTTTCCAGCAAGGTGCCACCAACAGAAACAGAGACGGTCTGGGGTCCATCTTAGACGGAAGCTCCTACCTGTCCAGCGTAGAGGTGGGCTGGCGGAGACTCATGTCCGCAGGCCGAGACGCTCCTCTGCTTCCTGGTGCAGGATCCGCGCCGTCACTGGGCCTCTTTCATCATCGCGTCCACCATTGTCTTTCTTTGCTCGTCCAGTTATTAATCCACACAATGGGGCTTTTTTTTTTTCTTCTTTAAAATGGGTTTTGATCGGATTCTCAATGTCCTCGAGTCAGATCAGACAGAGGCCTCCTCATGTCCCCCATCAGGTCCCCCCCAGTATCCTTCCTCAAATGGGATGCATCAGGGATTAAAATAGATGTATATACACGCAGGATGTTTAGTGAGTTTAAGCCTGCGGCGCGAAATGGATAAAGTCTGCTCCTCTCAAAGGTCATCGATCGTGACGCTTTTGCGTCAAGAGGTCAACAGTCTGCGTCTGCGTGGAGATAATTCCTGCAAAACACCCTCAAACTGCTTAAACACGCACAACCGACGTTAAGATAACGGCGCGGCATTATCCCGAATGATATTTGGCGATTCCTCGAAACGAAACGAGACATTTTCCTCGCTTGTTTACGCGTCTTGCGCCAAAGTAAATACAAAATAACTAAAGTAATTCCCCCGACATGCGCCACAGAGCTAGCATGAATTTGACAGCGTTTCTATCAGTACTATGGCGTAAGTGCCTACCTTTAAAGCTAATTAGCTCAATGAGTAAAAAATAACCTATTGCCACACAATTCTCGCACATTTCCAAGCAACCGTAACTGGTTTAAAATCTTGCATGCCAACTCGCTGTAAACAAAAACAACAATCAAGCTCCCGACTGCTAGCTTTGCACTTGCCGCAAACTAGCTAGCTAACCAGCAGGTTCCGTGGCATTAGCTAGTTTTCGCCTCTGGGCTTATGAAACGAAACACCTTTCGGAAATTAAATTAAATAAAAGGTGGTTCTTCCCGCATGTTAACTGAAATTAAACACGAGCTGACGAGACGGTGGCTGTGAGCATCTGAAGCGGCCTGCTATACGCTATACCCGGTTTACATTAGCTTCCTGATGCTAGCGCTGCGCAAGGGCCTACTTTAAACCGCGGCATTGCGTTAGTCAACAGTGCGGTCAAAAGTGCGGCGAGTTCGCTTTGAGCTGCGCCGGGACAAGTCCGTTCCTTTAGCGGTGGCTATAGAGATGAAAGACCAGCATGACTTTAGCTCCATGCGAATAACTTGATATTAAAGTCTTCGAAATAGTTTCAGTCCACACAATACAAGTCCGATTTTCGTGCAGAATCAATCAGCGAAACTACACGTTAGCCAATTAGCCAGAAAGCAATAGGATGCCAGTAAAACTCCACCTCAGCCTCTTTTTTTTTTTTTTTTTTACCCCAAAGCAGGTCAACAGTCGTGAGATCCGAAATGCTTCTCCGTCTGCTCGTCTGCAAGAACACGCAAAACCTCATAGCGCAGTCGCTCCATCTCGTGATTGCCTTTTCATTCCCAGTTCCTGAAATGTAATCTCCGGTGTGTTATTGTTCCGACTGACTTGCTGATCCACCACCATGTTCTTTACGATCGTACCTACAAACCAGAGCTAATCGGCGCCCCCATCTGGTTGAACTGTGGTACCGCACGTACTTTGATTTTGACTAATCAGCGCCCCTATCTGGTTGAACTGTGGTACCGCACGTACTTTGATTTTGACTAATCAGCGCCCCTATCTGGTCGAACTGTGGTACCGCACGTACTTTGATTTATTTATTGGCCCGCTGACAGTAAAGAAAAGGAGACGAAAACTTGCAAGTTGCAACCTCTAATGGTCGTGGGTTCGAGGCTGCATTGTTCTCTTTATCATAGTTGTACATATTATGTGTCTTTTTAATTTATTGTTATTTTGCATCTGTGGAGTAATTTATTTGTATTGTTAAATGTCGATGATTTATGTACGAAGGACTTTCAACGGAAACAAGACCGCAAGGGCTTTTTTGAAATGCTCCTCTTAGACAGGATGTTTGATTGTACTTGTACTGTAATACATGCTACTGTTTGGACTGTAACATTCTATCTAATAAATATATTCATCATCATCATCTCCATCAGACAACAAAGCCTCCATATATATATATATACAATCATTAACTCAGATATTTGTGCTATTATTCTACAATTAATTCAAAACTATGCCTCAGAAAAACATAAATCTAACACTACCCCACACACGGAACGGATTTTCCAAAGGAGGCGCATGTCTGTTAATAAAATGTAACTAAATAAAACAAAAATAAATATATAGATCTCCACAGGAATGACGTTGCGCCCTTATCGAGCAATTGGAGTGGGTTTCGACATTTCACCAAATATGGCCTGCGTGGGGCGTGTGAGGTGTTGGTGGATGAGAGAGAGAGAGAGAGAGAGAGAGAGAGAGAGAGAGAGAGAGAGAGAGAGAGAGAGGGGGGGGGGGGGGGGGGTGCGCCTCCAAGTTACGCACGGAGCTCCTGGAACTTTACGTTTACGGCAATAGAAAACGCGAAGGATACCGAGGAGCTGGGAAAGCGGTAGGATCAATCTATTGCTTTGTTCTATTCACTATCCGGAGAGGAGACGGAGACGTTTTCAGAGTCTAGCGTTTATCACGGTCTATTTTTGGAACGGTGAGAAAGAACCCAGAAGCGCACGCATGCTTGGGGTTGGGCGCGGCGGCACGTCCGCTATTTGGGACGAACCCCCCCCCCCCACCACCTCCTCATGGTAACCAACGCTTTACACCGTTTATAACGGACCCCTGTGACATTACGCGCATTCGGTAGGAGATGCGAACTAATATTTTGTTCTGGGTGTCCTAATGGTTGGTTTAAGAAGGAGTTTGTCTTTCTCTGCGTAAATGAGTAACGGTGAAGTTAAAGGTGCAGACAATTAAATAATAAAAAAAAAAAAACACAGCTGGACTCAGGACTGTTCACAAGAAGAACCAACACACACACACACACACACACACACACACACGTCTCCTGTAAACGCTGCCTCCGGTCTGCTTTTTTTCCACTTCGAGCTGAGACATGAACTTTCATCAGAGACACTGACAGGCTCCACCAGAACGTAGAAACTCATTGACTTGAACAGAATATCTGACATATTGATTAAGTGCTCAGGTGGTCTCTGTGTTGCTTAAGTGCGGGTTCCAATGTCCAATCCGGGCTGCTTCCTTCCTGGATACGAGTCTCATTACTATCCAGAACAGGAAGCGTGTGGCGTTCCGAGTGAATGGCTGAAAGACATTTAGCAGCTTGCAGGTCTGAGCTGCAGGAACGACGGGGACCCCCGAAGCCTCACAGAAACATCTCTGCATCAGGGTGTCACCATGGCGATATAGATCTCTGCAGGCCGAGTCAGCGGTTTTGAATTTATGGAGGTTCCGCCTCTAGTTGACCTCTAGTTACCCTCCGCTTTTTTTTTGGGGGGGGGGGGGGGGGGGGGGACTTCCTGTTGCTCGATATAAATAAAACAAATGCCGGAGGATTTCCCTTCGGCTTGTTTGTTGACTTCTTGTCTATTTATATTATATTAGAGCTCTTTTCACTTGTTTTATAACCGCATTATAAAACATAATTAACCTTAAGTCGCATGCTATTAACTGTGATTATACTACAATTACCTTTCTCCCATTTCTTTTCTCTTCCTGCAGACTATGAGAGCGCGGTAAACATCTCAACCTCCGATTAACCCTTGCCGGACTGAGCGACCCCCCCCCCCCCCCCACCTCCCTCCATCATGCCGATCTTCGTCTTCCCCACCTCTCAGCTGCTGTGGGTGCGCGTCGCCGCCCTGCTGTTCACCTGCGTGGCGTTCAGCGTGGCGGCGCACGGGGCCGACCTGTCCCACGGGGGCGCGGCGGACTGGTGCGTCTTCTGCTGGGCGTTCAGCTTCGCCTGCACCCTGCTGGTCCTGCTGGTGGAGCAGCTCGGCCTGCAGGCCCGAGCCCCGGTGTCCTGGTCCAACTTCCCCATCGCCGTCGCCTGCTACGCCGCCCTCCTCTGCCTCTCGGCGTCCGTCATCTTCCCGCTGTTTCTCCTCAAGGACCAGAACGTGAGCGGCGGCGTCCGCGGCCATCGCATCGCCTCCACCGTGTTCTCCTGCTTGGCCGCCGTCGCCTACGTCGTGGAGGTGAGCCTGTCCAAGGCGAGGCCGGGGGAGGTGGTCGGCTACATGGCCACCGCTCCGGGCCTGATGAAGGTGTGCCAGACCTTCGTGGCCTGCGTCATCTTCATCCTGGTCAGCGACCCCGTGTCTTACAGCCATCACCCGGCCCTGGAGTGGTGCATGGCGGTTTACTGCATCTGCTTCATCCTCTCCATGGCGGTGGTGGTGCTGTGCGTGGGCGAGTGCACCGGCTTCCTCCCCGTCCCATTCTCCAAATTCCTGTCGGGTTACGGGCTCCTGGCGGTCATCATGTACCTGACCGCCGCTATTTTGTGGCCCGTGTTCCAGTTTGATAAGCGCTACCCGCACGGACGCAGCCACTCATCCAAACTGATTGCCGTGGCGGTGCTCACCGCGCTCAACTTCCTGCTGTACCTCGCCGACCTGGCTTACACCGCCAGGCTGGTGTTCATCAGCGGCTGAGCCGACGGAAAGGGTGGAGGAGGGAGGTGCGCACTGAATGGAAGTAAAAAAAAAAGGGGAGCTGGAGGAAATGGCAAAAAATAATTTCCTTTTAATAACGGGTGTTGAAATGTTGAAACGAAGCGCTGGAGCAGCAGAGGAGATGTTCGGGAAAGAAATTCATTCACAGTCTGCTGACGTCACGATAAGACAAATGTTCTTCTGGTTTTTTTTTTATACCTTTTATTAGTAACGTTTTGGGAAATAAAGTACTTTTATTTTATTTGGTTTGCATTGATTACACAGAACCACGTTTGAAATGTTTTGCATGACTGTAATTTGAGCAAATAAAGGGAATAAAATATGTCATTTTATCCTATAACAGCATGGTGAGAGCCGCTCGCCTTGAATTCTCGTATCAGAGAGCAGACATCCCATATCAAAGCTGCTTTTAACTCAAAATTAACATTTAAACAGTTTCCTTAAAACATCCCATAATAATTCCCAGTCTCCAACTGGAATGTGCTATTTAACATGCTCACTTAGATTAGAAGTTCATTTATGTCTGCAGCAAAACAGAAAAGACCAACAGCAGAAAGAAAGCAAGCAGGCAAAGCAGAGCCCGCAAATCCTGATCGGCAGGGGGCGCCGTAGAGCGAGCCCACTACAGAAGAGGTGAGCGGTCAAACCCTGGTGCGAACATCTGGGTGTGTGCAGACAGGTTTAACGAAGTTCCTGCACGTTGTCCTGCAGGAGGGATTAGATTAGCGCAGCAATGCTGCTGGGAGGCATTCTTCATTTGTCACAAAAAGTCTGTGAGGAAATAAAAAGATTTAAATCATGTAATTTAATGCAACCCTTCAACATTTTAAAATTAAATAAATTCAACAGTTGTTGTCCCCCCCCAACTTGTTCTTTTTATTTCATTTTCTGTATTTATTGCACTACAAATTGAGATATGAAACGATTAAAAAAAATTATGATCAGTCACTATGACTAATATTTATAGTTTTCCTGTGCAAATTTTGAAATAATTTCATTCATGCTAGCATAACAAGGACTTATTTTCACAGGACGAGACATGCAGTGATATTTTTGCTATGATGTCACGACTGACTTTTTCCTTGCATCCAGCTGATCATGCAGGAGTACATGAACTAATATAAAAACAACATTTTATGACTAAACGAACATACATTTATGTCTTTATACCTGCAAGTGGATCTTTTTCTGAAGCCCTAAAATGTATTCTTAGCCACAATCTGCCACCAAAATATCAGGGATGATCAAAGCAGTGATCTAAACATAAAAGAAAAATCTTTTTTGTATACTTGAGGGGAAATTATTCCATTCAAGAGCCGGAACTGCACAGATGGAATTCCTCCGCTGACGCGTGACGATTTCGACAGACTTCCAGGGCAGAGGGCAGGTAATGAAGACACACCTTTCTCTCTCTCTCTCTCTCTCTCACACACACACACACTGCATTTTACAGCAAGCGTGACAAATGGATGGAGGGTGAGAAAGAAAGAGGGAGAAAAACACAGCGTTTACAGCAAAGCCCTCTTTTTTTTTTTTTGCAGCTCTTGCTGTCGTCTTTTCTCCGGGTTGGATTTGCTGCTGATGTCTGGGTGAGTCTCGTTTACCTGTCGTCTGTGTTCAACCGCCTATAAAGATCAATCAGCGTCGGACCTGCCAGTTATTCCCAATTTACTGAGAATATTCCGGGATTTCGCCACAACTTGTTTTTTGTTCTATCCTCAATCAAATGTGTGTCTATAGCGCAGGGAGTGTTTGGGTAAGTCCGCCGGTGAGTCACACACACACACAAACACACACCTTTGTGCGTCAGGCAGGCTTTAAGCACTGTGATTGTTCTGTGGTTTCTTCCTTTACAACAGGGGTCCCACATAACTTTTCCTTTCTCTGATGGGGCGGGGGGGGGGGGGGGGGGGGGGGGGGGGGGGGGGGGGTCAGTTTGTACAGGAAACGTCTGAGAATGGTAGCGTTCTTGTCGGGAGACAAACAATAACACAAACAAACAAGAAACCTCAAATTCTTGTATAAAATACGCACGCTGCACGCCTCGGTCTCGAACCCAGGACCTTCCGGCTGGGAGCCGAGTGTGTGCTACCCACTACACCACCTAGAGGTTACCCTGGCAAGCCTTAGGCTAAATAGACAGTAGCATTGCTGACTTAAGGCCAGAGACACTTGTTTCGAATCCGGTACGACGTCACCTGGTCGGAGAGACGTCCACTCCACATAACACAAAAGGAAAAAGCACAACACAACAACACAACAACACAGAACAACACAACAACACGCTGTGGTCTGAGAATACCTCGAGTTTCCTCACCTATACGGTGGCGTAGTCGGTAGGGTTACCGGTCTACTGCCAGAGGAACTGGGTTCGCATCCAACTGTGGGAGTGGGGGTGGAGTAGGGGCAACAGGGTAGGCCTAGGGCCTTGCCTGGGCGGAGTGAACTGGACCACCGGTCCACTCCACTCCGCTCAGGCGTGCCCTGGACCTACCCTGTTGCCCCTGCTCCATCCCATTCCCGTAGTGGGATTCGATACCAGGGCCATTTTGCCCCCCTGTACAGTGCTGCCAACTATGCCACCGTGGAGGTGAGGAAACCTGCCCTGTTATTACAAGGTAATAACTTTGTAATACACGGTGACAAGTATTACGCTATAAACGCCTCTGATCGCAGCGGGTTGCTAGGAGACAGAAAACTGGTTGCAGTAAACATCTGATCAGACGCAGGAAGGGGCGTGTCCCGAAAGTAACCGTCAAGATATGTTCAACGAGTGATGGCATGTCGCCTTTTAAAACATTTAGCCAGTGACGAGAACAACACGAGTCAAAGGCAAAGCACGCATACATTTGTAATTCTGTTATTTAACATTAAATTGGACAAATTCTGATTGTATTTATAATGTAAAAGTTTTGTTTTGGTCCTTTTTACAGCAATCAGAATAGATTTTTTTGCCTCTGATTGGTACCTCAAATAATCCCAGAGACGGTTGCTCTCCGCTCGTGTCTCATCTCGTCCCTCAGGAATTAGCAACTCCCGTTACAACCTGTTGTACCTGCGCTATTACGCGGCAACCTATGTTTATACAGTCAAACTGAGACCTGCCGCAGGTGAAAAAAAAAAAAGATCTTGTCCCTTGCAGGTGACAGGATGTCCCACGGCAACGCAACTTCCAATGAGAGCATTTTGGATAGCCCCACCGTCACGTCCGTCGCCGCCCTCATCCTGGGCTGCGTCTTTTTGCTCGGCTTCCCCGGGAACCTCTTCATCATCTGGAGCATCCTGGCCCGCGCCCGGAAGCAGTCCATCACCACCCTCCTCATCCTCAACCTCGCCATCGCCGACGGCTCCCTGATGGCGCTCACCCCGTTCTTCATCGTCTACCTGGTGATGAAGAAGTGGGTTTTCGGGAAGGTGATGTGCAAGATCCTCTTCTACCTGTGCCTGCTCAACATGTACGCCTCCATCCACCTCATCATGCTCATGAGCGTCTACCGGATGCTGGCGGTGCTGTGGCCGCAGCGCACGCACCGCTACACCGGCCGGAAGACCGTGCTGCGGATCCTGGCGGTGGCGTGGGTGCTGGTGGTGGTCGCCTCCGTCCCCGCCATGATCTTCAGGAAGGTGAAAAGGAGAGGCGACATTTTGGTGTGCAACTCGTTCCACGACGAAGAGAGTCAAGTGAGTGACGCAAACAATTTGCATCTCCATCTAGGCCAGGCCCGGGGGCCATATGTGGCCCTTTGGGCTTTTTAATCTGGCCCTCCGACTTTATTCAAATTATATCATTAAATTAAATGTTATTATAATTAAACCTCATTCATTTGACCTTTTCCCCTGTAATGCTGCCTGTAAAAGGCCAAATCCTTTCATGTAACGGCGTTTAAATGGGACGTCCAGCTGTGAGAATCGTTCAGTTTTCTAAATGTTTTCTTCTTCTATATCCCCGCATGGTGCAAGGTGGTCGCCCAATACACGCTGGAGCTCCTGCTGGGCTTCTTAATCCCGTACGGGGTCATTGTGTTCAGCTACATATGCATCTTAAAGCGCATCCGGAAGACCAGGTTCGGACGTCACGTCCGCAGCGAGAAGCTCATCCTGGCCATCGTGGTGACGTTCTGCCTCTTCTGGCTGCCTTACCACATCGTCAACATGGTGCAAGTATGTCGTACATCCTGTTCTGAGCATCCACCATATGCCCTTCTGAAAACAATCATCGTCAGTGACGTGTCTCAACTCGTTCCCATGGCAGGTTACATCGGCTTTCTGTCTGGAAGGTCCAACGAAAGACTTGTGAGTGCACGTTGGAAAGGAAAATTAAGAATTTGAAATAGTCTCGATATATGGGATAAATGGTGCATTGAGCCTGGTATGTAATAAATCAGCGTGTCTCTGTTCACCAGGCTGAATAAAATCTGGCACAGGAGTCGTGCCGTCACCTCCTCCATCGCCTTCATGAGCAGCTGCGCCAACCCGGTGCTCTACTTCTTTGCAGGAAGGTCCTACATCAGGCGAGAGGGCCTGGCCTTCATGGCCCGCCTGTTCGAGGGGACGGCTTTGGACTTGGCCAACAGGAAGAGCCGACAAAACAGCCATAACAGTCGCGACAAAGACAAAGACAAAGATGCCGTCTTGTTGAATGGATAAAAGACGCTTGACGCTTTTCCCAGCCCTGGGATCTCTAATTTCAGAGCAGGGCGGAGTCGCGGATGTAAGACTAGGAGCTGGGAGTCGTCCCTCTGGAACGACTTCTGCATCCAAAACATCTGGAACAAAACTTGTGGATTTGACCACGCACGGCACTTTGTTTTCATTTGATGCATAACTTGAACGTTTCTCCAAATGAGAATGCTGCAGTCTTTGAAAAGGATGTAACTCGGAACAGCCCGACCGCCACACAACCCAATAGAACTTTGTTTTTGCTTGACAACATTCCGCTTTGGAATATTTCACAAGGAAAACCTATATGGAGTATTATCCAGAGCGCTCGCTTATATACCGCACATTAAATATAGCTGTTAACGGTCAAAACGTTTGTGCAACATTTTTCTGTGATATTTGTTTCATGCAATATTTTGTATTTTTTTTTATTGCTTAAAATGTTTGTTAGGAACACAAAAATGACAAATATATATATATATTGGAGCAGTGAATATTTTTTATGGTCATGGGAGACTTTGAGAATTAAATATATATACATATGAGAATTAAGTTAGGGTTAGGGTTAGGGTCTTTTTGGTTCTTCTTAATTTTACTACAATCCACTAAGAGGAAAGTGACCCCCCCCCTCATTCATGAATCCAGCATCATCAGCCTTTAGCTGGATTCATGAAAATTTCACAAGAAAATAGTAAAATAATGTATTTAATTTCCTGAAAACATAACGAATCCTTAATTTATTTTCACATCTCTTATCTCAGCGGACTGCAGAAAAAGCAACATGCTTAAAAAACCCCATCTGTTGCAAATGTTCTTCTTTATCTTCAATTATCAACAAGATCCAAATATTTCCCTGGAATATTCATCCTCATTTTTCACCACGGGGGATGGGGGTGTTGTCTAACGGCTCATTTACAAGAAAGGATATTTCATAACACGTGCGTTCTGTTCCAGGACGCGTTCCACGCCACGCGGTGCCGTTGTCCTCTTCCTGTAGATTTCCCATCATGTGACTCCTCTTACTCAATACTCGGTTTTTCTAAAAAAAAAAAAGAAGAAGACTTTCCCTCAAGAGTCAAATTCGTGAGGGCAGCCTCAGAGTTAGAAGTAGATCGAGGCGTTTAAGGTACAATAGAGGACAGCTGGTAGACCTTTGATCTGGAAATACAAAAAAAAAAGAGAGAGCGATCATTCTAAGGTCAGTATTTGAGTTTTATTTCATCGGGCTCATTATTACATTAACTAATTATAACATTAACTTTAAAAACGGCGTCACGACTGAAATAAATGAAAAAATTGACAGCGTAAAAAAACACACATCTCAGTTATACGTGTATTTTGTATTTTTTTTTTGTCTAAGACAAAATCATTTGAGTTTGAGGAGCGTTTTGATATCACTTCTGCTCTTTCGTCATCGCGCCGCGATCCACGCAACACGCTCTGATCTCCTGCTTCTCAATTTGCATTTCAAAAAATAGATCGGGACACAAATTGAACCCAAACGTCTTCAGCAGCTCTCCTCATGACCTCCAACGTCACCGCCGCCGCCGCCCTCCAGCAACCCTCCCCTCCCTCCCTCGCCGCTCTCAACGCCTCCGTCAAGGTCGGCATCGCCACCCTGACCCTGGCCTTTCTCCTGGGCTTCCCCGGGAACCTCTTCGTGGTCTGGACCATCCTGTGCCGGGTGAAGAAGCGCTCGGTCACCTGCCTGCTGGTGCTCAATCTGGCTTTGGCCGACGCCCTGGTGCTGCTCAGCGCGCCCGTCTTCTTGCGCTACCTGGCCGGCGGCCGGGGCTGGGAGCTGGGCTCGGCGGGGTGCAAGCTGGTGCACTACCTGTCCAGCGTGAACATGTACGTGTCCATCTACCTCATATGCCTGATGAGCGTGGACCGCTGGCTGGCCGTCACCAGGCCCTTCCTGTCCCAGAGGATGAGGAGCAAGCGCGGCCTGCTCTTCGTCCTGCTGGGCGTCTGGACGCTGGCGTTCCTCCTGTCGGTGCCGATGCCTTTCTATCGGAGGTAAGACTGGACGTTTCTTTTTTTTTGGGGGGGGGGGATTGTCACAAAAGTGCTTCTGGGAATTACTTTGTGTGTGTGTGTGTGTGTGTGTGTGTGCGTGACAGCGTCGAGTACAAGACGCTCCCGGGCAACGCCACGCTGAGGCTGTGCAACCCGCACCACTACGGCCGCGCGGCCCACAAGGTGTTCCAGTACCTGTTTGAGAGCGTCCTGGGCTTCCTGGTTCCGTTCCTCCTCATCAACGCCTGCTACAGCGCCGTCGTCTGCCGCCTGCGCAGCGCCAAGTTCCAGCGCAGACGGCAGGGCAGCCGCCTCATCCTGCTCATCGTCTGCGCCTTCGCGGCGTTCTGGCTGCCCTATCACGTCGTCAACCTCATCGAGGTGCTCGCTGTGATTCGCTTATTTGGGATGCAGAGTGTTGATACCGAAATCTACAGATTGCTTGATATTATTTATTATTATTTATTACTTTATTCACATTAAATCCTTAAAAAGCTGTTAAAAAAAAGAGAAAAGTAATTGCAAATGTTTTCTCTCTCCCTCCCTCTCTCTCTCCATCCCTCCCCCTCTCTCTCTATCACTCTCTCTCTTTCCCTCTCTCCCACTTTCTCTCTCTCTCCATCTCTGTCCCCCCTCTTTCTCTCCCTCCCTCTCTCCTCTCTATCTTTCGCTCACTTACTCTCTCTCCCTCCCTCCCCCCGTCTCTCTTGCTCTCTCTCCATCCCTCCCTTTCTCTCTCCCCCTCTCTCTCTTGCTCTCTCTCCATCCCTCCCTTTCTCTCCATCCCTCCTTTCTCCCCCCCCCTCCAGGTCGGTGGCCACCTGCAGGGCGACAGCTCTGCGATCACCGCTGCAGAGAGAGCCCGCCCCAACGTGACGGCCTTGGCGTTCTTCAGCAGCGCCATCAACCCCATCCTCTACGTGTTCGCCGGCAGCTCCCACATCCGCCGGGCCGGCCTCGGCTTCATGGGCAAGCTGTTCGAAGCCACCAACTCGGAGAGCAGCAGCAAGTCCACGTCGACCTTCTCCCGGAGCGCTCGGACCTGCAGCAGCAACGCGTCGCCGGAGGACAAGGCCAAACTGGGGAACCCCTTCAAGAGCAAGGCGAAGCAGAGGGATGTGCAGGGAGGGGGGGTCGACGAGCTCACGACGATGACCGGTGGCGAGCAGGTAGAGTAGAGAGGTAGCCGGTCCGATAGAAACGGTACGAACGGGTTCCGGTTCATAAAACCATCTTACTGGCCCAGATAGCAAGAATTATTATTTTTATATTATTCAGGAATAACTTTTTTTTTTGTATGAATTTTCAAAGTTTTTTTTTCTGTGTTTTTTTGCATTCTTTATAATATTCTTTCTATTTTGTGTGGAATTCACTTTTTTTTTTCTGGTCATTTATTTTATAATTATTTGTAGATACATTTTCCTGGATATTACATGTAAATTACCAAGCCTATATTTTAGAAATTTAGAAATATTTAGAATCTATTTTCTTCATTCATTTGTTGTTTGAAAGTCAAGGCAAAATTTGTCCGCGGAATAAAGCTTTTTTTTTTTAAGTTTGAATTTCACAAAGTCTGTTTGTACACTGTCAGAATCACAGTTACGTTAACGCCTGTTCCAGGTTCAGCAACAGAACATTGCAAAAGAAGCATTGCTTCAGCCCACCTTCTCTAACGCTTTTCCTTTTTGGCCAATCGCTCCATTTATTTTCTATTTCACAAGACCTTTTTTGTAGTCTTTTGTAAAATTAAAAAACTCATCATCCCCACTAATCTCCTAATGAAGATCCACTTGTTTAGATCAGTCAGTTAAAAAAAAAAAAAAAAATCAGTGACCGCAATGGTGCATTCATGAAAAGCATCGAAGCGTTTGAACGTTTGAGACGCGATGATAAATAGCCTAAAAGGTACCACAGCGCCCACTGCTGTCTGGGCAAGCAAACAAAGTCAAAGAGCTCATGTGACAAGTTTTTATTTTTTGCATTGATGAAGCAGATATTAAATTATCGATTTTTCAGACAGAGACTCCAAAATGTGGTGTTGAAGAAGAAAGACAAAGTCCCAATACTGACAATGTTTTAATTTCATATCAATAAGAAACACGATGATACGCTTATTTTTGAACAGACCAGTGTCCTAATTATCAGAGTTTATGTTTCTTCTTCCATATCAGGGATTTTTTTTTTTTTTTACAAAACCAACAAAGATGCAAATTAAAACCAGGATAGAAGATCCTTGATCCGGCCGTGTGTGTGTGTGTGTGTGTGTGACACGTGTCGACACGTATGTGAGTGATCGTGTGAGTGTTTCTGACTCCTGGAGAACAGGTGGCACATTGCTTCTGTCTGTGCGTAAATAATAGCTTGTGTCGTATATATCTTTCATCGCTCAGCCAGACCAGAAAGGCGCGCTAAAAATAATTAAAACATATTTTTTTGGAGGGCTCAGCTGGTACACAACCTTTAGATATACTTATAGCTCTTCAAAGAGGAGGGAAGGTTTAATAAAACAAAACAAAAACAATGATAAAATGGTAAAAAAAAAAAAAAAGAGTGGTAAAAATTGGCATCAATAAACTTGATCTGGCGACTCATCTGGGGTGTACCCTGCCTCTCGCCAGCTGGGATAGGCTCCGGCAAGTGACCCGAGAGGGGACGGACGATTTACGATAGCCTAAAAGTTCAAGAAGACGAATGAATGAACTTCGCGGCGTCTTCGCTTTACATTCGTAAATGCGTCGGTAAAAACAGCAGCGCCGCTCGTATGTCATTGTTGGGTCCGGGAGTCTTGCCCGTGTTCTCCCATCGCCGTGCGTTGGGATCGTAGCGATGGATCATCGTGGTGTCGCTGTAGTCCTCGTAGCTGTATCCACCAAGTACGTAAAACTTTCCCTCCAAAACTGCACTCCCCGCTCCCACGTGCGGCACCGGAAGAGACGGGAAGGCGGTCCAGCAGTTAGCCATCGGATCGTACGCCTCGCAAGACAGCAGGTCCACGATTTGGACGCCGTTACCCACGGTCACGCCGCCGGCCACGTAGAGGCATTCCCCGAGGATCTCCATGCAATGATGAGCTCGGGGTTTAGCCATGTCTGCCAAGTAAGTACTTCCTGTTTCCGGGTGATACTGAAACATGGTGGAAAGACAATGGGAGTCGCCGATCAGCCCTCCAGAGACAAAGATCTTTCCTCGTAAAACTCTGGCGACATGGGATCCCTGAGGCAGGTATATGGGACAGGTGTATCTGAAAGGAGACAAAAATGGCGTTTCAAAATCTCAAAATGCAAACCTCATTCAATCTGTACGTAGTATAAATAAAAGATAGAGGCAAGAAAGAAAAAATACGTTTATATACTTCCAAAGTACCTCCAGGAATTTGAGACGGGGCAGTACTGCTCCACGGTCTCTGTGTAATCAGGATCACACAAGCCACCGATGGCGTATATCTTTTCATCAAGCACAACCCCGGAGAAATAACATCGCCTTTCCAGCATCGGCGCCAGGCCCTCCCAGCTGTCCCGGAGGGGGTCGTACCTACAGGCGTGGCCAAACGAGAACGTTTTGGTTCAGAGGAATCGAAAACGTCCCTTAGATATAGAGAGATGATTGGACTCACTCTCACCTGTAAACCGAATCCAGGGTGTCGTCAGAGCCGTAGTATTTCTTCCCCCCAAACACGTAGAGCTGCCCCTTTAGCACGGTCGCCTCGTGGCCGAACCTCGGCGTGTCGGGCATCTCGCCCAGCTTCCTCCACTCCATGGCCTTTCTGATGCCCGTGTGGTTCCTTAAGGAATTCCCGAACCAGAGTTCCCCGCTGATCCTGCGACTACTCAGGTCCTCAGAAGTCTGGTCACCTCCGACCAAGACCAGGGTCTCTTTCGGCAAATATACACGACACTGACTCTGTGGCGTCGGCCCGTCTGCGCAGAAAGCGTGAAGAATTTCTTCAAAGAGCTCTTTCAGGTGGTGTTCGGACCATATGTTCTGAGATTGGACCTCTTTGAATTCCCTGAACGTCATCAGGGAGAAGTGGACGGTTCTCATGAGCTCTTTAGCGAGCTTCAACCTTCTCTCAGGCTTCGCCTGGAGCCACGCCACCACCGCTTCGAATACAACGAGCTCGGACGAAACGCATAAGGAGCGGCTGTTCAGGTACTTCAGGAGTTTCTCGGCGGGCAGGTCCGTAAACTTTGAGGTGCGGGACACTTTTTGGAATTGCCGCAGGACAAAGTCCTCGGCGACTTCGAGGAGCGGCGTCATCCCGTAGGCCTCGGCAAAAGAGGCCACATCCAGGCAGGACTGGGGATTTATTTCTTGCTGCAAGAACCTCAGGCATAAAGAGAGGAAGGCGTCAAACTGAAGCTGGAGAGCCGTGCTGGTCATCTCGAAGACACACTTCCAGCTGAGGGGGAGACCCCCACCGTAAGAGCAGCCGATCAGAACCTCCAGCTCTGACGCCAAGAGGAAGGGAAGGGCCACGCTGGGCTGACGGGATTCCCTCATCCCTAAGGTGAACATGCTACGGAAGTAGCCGCTCCACACGGCCAGGATGACTCTGTGGGCTGAGAAGAGGGTCATTTAAACCGGCTGTAGTAATATCTAGCGCAGGGGTGGGCAAACTTTTTGACTCGCGGGCCACAATGGGTTCTAAAATTTGTGTGAACTAATATAAATGGCATGTAAAAGTCATTACATGAAAGGATTTGGCCTTTTACAGGTAGAATTACAGGGGAAAAAATGGAATTTCGTTGTGTTTGTGGTGTAAAAAGTGTAAAACATATAATGACAATAAAAAGGTAATCTTAAAAAGGTAAAATGAATGAGGTTTAATTATAATAACATTTTGATATAATTTGGACAAGTTCGGCGGGCCGGATTAGAAAGCCCAAGGGGCCGCTTATGGCCCCCGGGCCGTAGTTTGCCCATGTCTGATCTAGCGTCTACGAAGGGTTGTGGTCGCATCTCCTTGATGCTTGAGCAGCTCGTTGGGATAGTCTTACCTTGAAGCGACCCGCCGAGAGCTTCCAGAATGACATCACAGCCCACGCCGTCCGTCCACAGTCGTCGGATCGCCTGGAAGCTGATCGCCATTTCGTCTTGGGCCGCGATCGCGTCCTCTCTCTTCTGCCGTCCCCTTTGTGTGGAATTGTCCTCTCTCATCGCGCAGCAGCGTTCCAGCACCCTTGGAGCACGGAGCGTTTCGGCCGCCGCCTTAATCTGGCGCACGGTGTCTTTATCCAGGCGCGCAATGAGACCCGTGTAGGCAAACGCCACCACTGCCTCTAACCCAACGCAATCCACCCCCGGACCCAGAGGTATTGACCACCCGTCGACCCCTTCGTGCTGTCTTTCATTTTCTGCCCTTTGTCCGCCTAGGCTTTCCCGAATACGGAAGCTGACGGGCGCCATGACAAGGGCGTGCACGTGGAAGGCCGTCCCGTCCTCTGTGCTCAAGGTGAGATCAGTCAGGACAGTGGCGTCCCTGAACCTCTTCAAGGTGCCGAATAAATCTGCGAGATAATCGTCGTGGCGATAAGTCTCAAACACATTTTCACCATCGCTGTCCGCGTCCCCGGCCGCCTCCTCGCCATCTGTAGAGTCTACCTCCTCGTCTTCATCTCGAGACTCATTTTCGCTCCCGCTCTCATTTTCCCGAGCTCCCGTCATCTCACCGTCTTCCTCTTCATGGTCCTTTCTAGTCCCATTTACCACTCTTTCTGCTTCTTCTTCCTCCTCGTCCTCCCCTTTGTCCTCCTGAACCTGCCTTTCTTCCTCAACCCTCTTGCTTTCTCCTCTAGCTGTCTCCTGTGCTTCCCTTAGCTCTGCCTCTCCATCCACCTCTCCTTCGCCCATCTCACCTGCTTCAGCTTCTTCCTCCTCTTCTCCATAGACATAACTTACCTGCACTTCCGCCCAACGACTCGCCCTCTCCCTCCTCGTCACCTCCATCTTGCTCTTCCATTCCTCCCATTGCTTAAAGCCTGGACTTGCCATAGTGTCACGTATTACGCTAATCTGCACTGGTTCTTTTAAACCCTCAAAGCGTTTCGATAACTTACTGTTTGCATGGGTGGCTTCTTTTTTTTTTTTTTTTTTGCAGAAATTGCAGAGATGAAATTCTGTATACTGTGTCCAGTAATAATCCGCTCTGTGCTCAGAGAGGCTTCGTCTCCTTCCCCGCCTGCAGACGTTGCGCTCTGACCGGGCAATCGTCTCCTACGTTAATATTTAAGAGCAGTATAAACTCGTTGCTATTTACGGTCCAAATGTCATGGGGGCGATGGAAATTTTAGACTATTTGGGGCTGTCATTCTGAGACCCAGGAAATGCTAAACGCAATGTGTCCAACATTCCCTTGGACGTCTTCACCTTCCTGTCACAATAACTTGCACAGTTCTTGGGTCAAAGAAAGTAATAAACACGGGCGCGATTTAGAAATCGAGGCAGCTGGATCTCTGCCCGATCCATGCTCCGTGAACCGAGACATCTCGAGGGGGGGGGGGGGCACTTTGGCATCTTTATCTTGCAGCACGTGACCCTGGGACAAGTATTAAATGCCCAGAGGGTCACATTGCTCCTTCGCCGCCAAGGAAGTGGAATCTGGGTCAAGGATCGGGAGGCGCAAGGGGAAAGAAGGAGAGCAAGGGAGCCGTAAAAAAACAGAACCACACACACACCTGTCGACGTTTGTGCTCACAGAAAAAAAAAAAGCAGGCGGCTCGTATGGCCTGTAGCCTTGACGGGGCCTCCAGCAGCCGATAACGGGCCGTCACATAGTCAGCGTTCGTATGGCGTCTGGCTTGGGTTGCATCGGCCATCCCCGAAGCCACAAGCGTCGGGCTCTGAAGTCCTTTCTGAGCTCTTTCTCAGACCTAACCGTAACCTTTCCACGAAGTAGCTTCAATTCATTCACAACTGGTCATGTTTTCATGCAGCTTGTAATTATTACATTTACCAATGGAGGGCGCTGTAGAAGGACTGTTTTTTGGAAATGCACCTCACACATACACACACACACACAATTCTTCCACTCTGGGCACTGATGAAACCTGTTCCTCCGCTATCCTGATTGTCGCCATGGCAACACGGGCACCAAGAGGAGGAGTGAAGTGTGCCAGCCTCGATGCGGGACCCCCCCACCTTTCCTCACATTAAGGCCTTTTCCTAAAGAGGAGCCGGAACACGAGGCTCATCCACATTTACGCAGAACATTCCTTCAAATTCAAATATGATGTTAAAAAAAAAAGGGAGTATTTTTTCGTGTCAAAATACAATCTAGGTTTATTGAACTTCTATGGCTCCAGGAAACACAGAGGTCACGTACATACAGAAATAAAGGATCACAGTTGAGTCAACAGGCTGGAAGATAAAGTGCAACCTGACCTGCATTTGAAATCGCTCTACAGCATTTACGAGGAGCCAAGCGACTCCACCGAGGCGGTGAAAATGACATTTCAAGACGTGCTAAACCAGCCGGACCTTAAACACGAACGCTTCACGGTTAAAAATGGCTTTTATCCTAAATCGAGTTCTGGACGAGCAGCACGACCGACTGTGTCCGGCTTTAAATGATAATTCATACATGAAAACACGACGTAAAAAAAAAACATTGAACAATTTTGCTAAAAAACACAAGTGCGCCGAGGAAGACGAAGAAGAAGAAGAAGAAGGATCCACCTGGTTACAGCGATGAGTGAAGTAAGACGTGCAATCGTCATGCGAGCTGTATCGGATCTCTCCTGCTATTGCTTTTAAAATTAGGCTCTAATTTAGAGGTCCCGTTTACTCCTGGGGGGGGGGGGGGGGCTTAAGGTGACGGCAGGGCAGAGGAGACAGATGCTCTTTAGGAGGAATTGCATAGTTCAGCAGTGATTGAGCTTTACCTGCAGAGCCCTGAACCCCCCCCCCCCCTACACACACACACACTTATGACTCATGTAGTTGGGTAGAATGAGGCCTATTTATACTGAGGAAGGGGGTGAGAAGTGAGATGCGAGGGGAAAATCAAACGAACGACTTTCCATCATGAACGGCTTCCGGAATGCGAAACGATCGAAAGAAAAGAAATACCCACACACATGCCAAAGAAAACACGGGCGTCTGTTCAGCTGCCGGTCAACGGTAAAAAGAAAGACACAATGATGACAATGAGGGCGAGCGAGAGGAGGAGGAGGAGGAGGACCATGGGGAAGGAGGAGGAAGATGGCCACACACGTCTGGAGCCCCGGGGCGTTTCCAAGGGGTTCTTCAGCCTCTCGGCGTTTGGCTGGCAGACGACCAGCGGCCTGACCTGCGACACGCTCTCCTGGAAGACAGATCGAAAGACGCCAAAGTCTCAGCGTAACACAAGCATTAATGGCGCCCGTTGCCATGGCGCTGCCCCCCCCCCCCCCCCCCATGCGCAACGACTCAGCTCTACCTCCGGTATGGCTCTGCCGTGCGCCCTGTCGGGGCTGAGCCGGAGGTTCCAGCGATCCGACCCGTGGCTCCTCCCGCCGTCGTCTTCGCTCTCCGTGGTGTCTTGCCTCGCCACCCGCGGGCGCTTGCGTCTCCGCGAGCTGATTCGCTGGAGAGAGCCCGACTCCTGCAGCCTGAACCGGTCGGATCAAAAGGCAGGGAGGTGACGCGACTTAAAAAAAGGAAGGCAGCGTGCAAAGGCGACGCCGTGTGAGGTGCGGGAACACGCCGGGCGCGTCGCACCTGCTATCCGTGTCCTCGATATCAGCATCCGCATCGCTCTCCCCCCGAGGGTCGGACAGCACGCAGTCCTCCTGCAGGGGAGCGAAACACACATTATTAACACATCCAGTCGCATGAATATGGGAGAAATTGTTACAAAAAAAACCCCCAAATATTTGTGCAATATCCCATTGACTGCATGGATGCTTTTATTTTGTAGTATTTTGGTGGTGCCTGGATCTGCCTGCGTTATTATGTGCGAATCAGACGACACCTCGGGCTCAGAGACTCCTGATCCGGCGGCCGAGTCCGATTCCCCGATTCCACCCACGCAGTTCACCGATATTTAAACGCACGAGCAGACGAACGCCGCGTCTGCGTCTGCGCAGACACGCGAGAGAATTTGCTTCCTGAAAATGATCCGAGTGTTAAACGTGGTCGCGTTTCAAGTCTCTGTCGTTAAACACACCGACGAACGTCCCCGATGGGACGAATGATCCGACAGGACGCTAAACAAACACACACACACACACACACACATTACCTCGGTGCCGTATCCTTCAGAGTACCTGGTTATCATGACTCGGCTTTTTCCACAGTGCTCACACAGGAGTGCGTCCTGAGAGCGGAGAGCGAGAGAGAGAGAGAGAGAGAGAGGTCAGGGTGCACTTAAGAGCACGCTTTCACACGCTGGAGTGAAGGCCGGGGACTCACCGGCGTAGGCGCGCACGCCTCTGAACACAGCGCACAAGGACCGGCCTCCTCGCACAGACACGGTCGGTCTTCCTCGCCACATCCCGCCCCCATCTGAGAGAACGAGCCGATCAGTTATGCAAAGTTTTCCCTTTTTTTTTTTTTTTTTTACCTCAAGCCTGGAAGCAAAAAAAAACGTCCTTGTGATCGTCCACCTGCCGGGCTTTTTTACACCAGTGCAAAGATCCCCCCCCCCCCCAATGAATAAATGGACTCGCACTCACCTCACAGTCATTGTCAGACGTCTCTCCGGAGGGAAGAAGGTCGTGGGAGCCCACGCCCCTCCGCAGCATGACCTCTGACCTGGCGCTCGCGCTCACATTGACCTGCGGGAGGAGACACACAAACAGAGTCGGAAAAACAGCCGCAGACCAGGAACACGCGGAGCCCGCCCACATACTCAGCCAATGAGATCATTTCATTTATTTATTCAAAATAAGGCGCGGCGGTTAGCGCCGTCACAGCAAAGAAGGTACCGGGTTCGAACCCTGTCTGTGTGGAGGCTTGCATGTTCTCCGCGTGGGTTTCATCCGGGTTCTTCGGTTCCTCCCACCTCCAGAAACACGCACTTTAGGTGTGCGAGTGTTTCAGGAAATACGCATTAAACCTGTGTTTACTTGGGTGTTCAGTAATAATAATAATAATAATAATTAGGATAATAAATGTAAATAACAGCAGGGCCGTGTGCTCAGATTTATCACTATCCGCACTCCCATTACGTAATAACCCACGACAGTCGACGTCAGAGACAACTTTTCAGATAAGGACACACGGGAAGTGGGGGGGGGGGGGGGGGCGTCGAAATTGTGCGTTCAGATTTTTTTTCTAATTATATATATTACTACACAATAAAATATCAAATTTACACATGCACGGAAAGCACTTTTGATTTAAAAGGAAAAAAAATAGAATAGTGTATTTTTTTTTTTCTTACCTCAAACACATCCTGTCCACGGAAATGGAATAAAACCCACGAGACGTGGAAAAAAAAAAGATCTGTCTATTTAGAGGAGCAGATGGGAAGGAGCGCGCGGCGTCGATGGTCGCTGTAAACGCGTGGAAGCCGTGAGATCACGCAGCTCCAAAGTGTCTGTCATCGTAGCAAAATACGAAGTGTGACGTGTGTGACGTCTGCCCGAATGATGATCGGCCAAGCGCGCGCTCTCCCGAACGTCCCCACAACACAGGAGCGCGCGGAAAGGGCAAACAGGAAGAAGGAACGGGAACATATGCGCGCGGGATTTTCAGAATAAGAGCTTTTGTTTACAATATTTCCAAACGCGTTTCCGTTTACATTTGTTTGAGAGGAAATGCGTCTTTATGGGCTTAAATGAATTCAAGGTCGTCTGGGGGTCAGAGTGAAATAGAACAGAATATTATTTATAATTTATTTAGAGTCTAATTTTCAGCTCTGCTTTCTGACTCTCACAAATTAAGTATATTCATAATTGACATTCACAAATATACTTATTTTATAAAATACATTGTATACAGTAATTGCCCTTTGGAGCAGACGATACGTGCCTGAGTGAGCCAGTCAGAAAGTCTTTGGCATCTCTTCTTAAGATTGTAATCAAAGGGACGTCTGCCCTGAGCAACAAGCACATTAAATCTCCCCATGGAGGAGGTGGAGGGTTCACACACATCAGCGGCAGAAATGAACTAGAGAAGCAGAGTGAGTCATACTCAAAAAGAGAGGAGCCATTTTATATCGTTTTATTTAATAACTGCAAGGGAACAGAAAATGCATCGGCGGTGAGGATGGCAGGATGCGATGGCAAATAAACTATTGCTTCTTTATGCAAACAAAAGTTTTTTCTGACTGAACTTTTAACAGAAAAAAAAACACAAACCGCGTAGGTCATGACTGCGTGAACTTTGTTACAGACGAAGCTTGGATTTAGCAGCCTCGAAATATATAGTTTTTCAAGTCAAGCTCATTTTTTTTCCTCTGTGTCCCATGAGCCCCACTGAGCAAGATAAAGTGTAATTTGAGGGAGACCTAACAGTCGGGGGGTGGGGGTGAGGAGATTATCATTATGGTGGCATGTCTGCCATGTAATGTAATAGGAGATGAGATGCAGGTTGATTAAGATCTGTAATCCACTCTTTGGGGGGGGGGGGGGGGCTTCAGTACCAGATAGAGGAGTTTGTGTTTATGCAAGCAGCAATACAAACAGGGGACGGAGGCTTGATAAGGTAATTAAGGGAAAGGGTGCAACTCAAATAAACCAAAACTAAATGTACCAACGGACCAATGCACCTCTCTCTCGCTCTCTCTCTCTGCAAAAACACCCAGCGGTGGCTCAAAATCCAGATGTGGTTGTGTGAGGCTCAGCATCCACGAACAACCAGATGCGAAGAAGAAAAGGAAAGGACCCCTTAAGAAGGAGGGAATATACACTTTATTGTTTTTGCTAATATTATTTAACATCAGCAGAGCTTTTTCTGAGATCTGAAAGACCAATGAGAGCGTCAGAGCAAACAAAGGATAACCTCCCGACATGGGATTTGGACCAGAACTTGGGTTCCTTCCTCAACCCAGCTGCACGTCTTTGCCTCGACGCCTTGGACTTCTCAGACCTCTGCGACGAGGAAGACAGCGCGGACGATGAGGGAACCAATTCCTGCGGTGGATCACCGGTAGCTCTCAGAGGCCCTCCAGCACCACCTCCTCTTCCCCCCCCTCCTCCTCCTCCTCCTCCTCCTCCTCCTCCTATTGCCTCACCTCTGCCCTTGACCTCCAATAAATGCGCAACCTCGAAAGGTCGCACCTTAAAGCTTCACTGGAGGGAACTGCTGAGCGTGGCACCGCTTCCCAGGATGACCCGCTTTGGGAAGCAGACTATTTGGGCCAGACTGGAGCCGGTCCATTTGGATACAAACCGACTGGAGTACCTGTTTGTATCGAAGGACAATGGCACCGGTTTCAAAGTGGTTTCCGAGAGGAAGGTAAGACAAAGACTCTCCTCTGGACACACAACCCAAAACTACGCATCATCTTCATGTCCTTCTATTTCTTATCCTAGAAGCAGTCGACAGTCTCGGTGTTGGGGATGAAGAGGAGTAATATCATCACCATCGCTCTGAGCAAGCTGCCCCCTCCCCGCCTGTTACCCCCCGCTATCTACGGCATGGACACCAGTGTCCTGGACAGAGAAGACATTCAGGTAAACAGTTCCTGTCCTGCAAATTTTGAGCTTCAGATGCTTTACTATAGTTGCACAGCTGCAACTCTCTTTTTTAAAATTTTAATTATGGTCAAATATATCCAGAGTACAATGTAGATGAAGACAGACACAGCAGAACGTCCTATGCCGGACCAGCCTAGCAGCACAGGTTCTTCTCTTATCACACTTTCCCTCTTAAACAGCGGCTTCAAGCGCTGATTCCAACCGAAGAGGAGCTTTTTATCATCAAGGAGGCAAAATCCCAGAGCCCCGACTCCCCACTGGCTCCTGCCGAGCTTTGCCTGCTCACTCTGGGGGACATTTCACACCTGAACTCCAGGCTCCAGCTGTGGGCCTTTGCTTTGGACTACGACTCAATAGAAAGGGTGAGTGAGAGCGGACAAACGTGGAAGGAAATTAGCTGCTTTGCTATACAATATATAAAAAAAAAAAAACTTGAACGAGCTAAATTTGACCCGTAAGATAAAAAAGACAGCATAAAAAAAAGACACGCACTTGACGACTCACCGAATCTATATAATTCACGACTTCGCGTCCCTCCTCTTGACAGGAAATTGCTGAGCCTCTCTTCCATCTGAAGTTAGCCATGGAACAACTTTCCGCTAGCCAGACCTTCAGATGCATTCTAGCTACGGTGTTAGCGATCGGTAACTTTCTCAATTCGTGCAAGGTGAGTACCTTTCGCCTTTACTTGCTATCTTCAATGAACTTTGCACAATAGGGCAGTTGCAACAATATATTTTTCATCTTCCAAGGCTCGTGGTTTCGAGCTGAGCTACCTGGGGAAGCTTTCCCAGGTAAGGGACACGCACTCCCGCCAGCCCCTGCTGCACCACGTCTGTGTGCTAATGATGGAGCTCTACCCACAATCGTCTGACCTCTACTCTGACATCGCCGCGGTTACCAAAGCTGGCAAGGTCAATTGTCCCAAGTTTGTTCCCCAAGTAGAAAAAAAAAAACTTTCATTCAGTCACTCAGATTTAATCAAACTAACATGAATAACACTCTTTTTTTTTTGCAGTGCGACTTCTCATTGGTCCAGTCCAATTTCACCCAGCTAGAGGCCCTATGCAAAGCATCATGGGAGCAGCTCAAGATTTTGGACAGCACAGAGGAAAAAAGGAAAGGAGGTCGTGCAGAGAAGAGGAGAGGAGGAGGAGGAGGACGAGAAGATGAGGCGTTATCCTCGCAGGGCTTGCTGCGCCACAGGTTGCCAAAGATTTTGAAGGAGTGTGAGGAGAGGCTGAAGGTGCTGAGAGCCGTCCATCGTCGGGTTATCAACAGGTGAGCTGCAGAAACACAACGTTTTTACTATGTTGTCCCTTCCTGTGTTCAAAACTTGTGGTAAAACCTGAAGGTACTACTCCTCAGTGTAGTAAAACGTTTAGCTATCGAGTTAAACTTGCTGTTTTTTTTTGTTTTTAAACTCCAGATTCCACTCGTTCCTCTTATTCCTTGGCTACTCTAAAGCTACAGCGAGAGAGACCAAAGCAGAAGACTTCTGTAGAATTATCAGCAACTTCTCTTTGGAGTATCGGACCACAAGACAGAACATTCTCTTGCAGAGAGAGAGGGAAAGACAGAAAAATGGAGCGGGACCTAACACCCCTGCCACCAGGAGGAAACTCCAGCAAACTCGAACGCAGGTTTTCATCTGATGTTCCAAGAGAAAATAAATAAACTGTACTCCCTGGTCAAAAGCGGCCAATGGGAATGACATAACTGTTTTGTGTTGATGCAGGAAAACGAGGAACACCGAAGGCTGGAGGAGGTCTTGAGAACCCCTGACACCACCCAAAGATTTGACATGACTCCTCGAAATCGCGGGAGGATGGCTGACATCAAAGGTACCTTATGTGATGCAAGAACAAGAACTGTTTTCTTCACCTTTTTATTTAAATATGCTATACTGAACCGGCATTTTTTTCCTTCTCAGGTCTTCCCTCGCGGAAACTGGCACGGTGACCCTGCTTTCGCCACCCCGTTCGGTCGCTGGTGTGATGACACAGCTGTTTGGTGCCTATTTATGAAAGTGTTGTTGTTTTTTTGCTATGTTGTATTTCAGTGAGGAAATGGACAGGCACATTATTTTAACGAAGAAAAGAAATGCATTGAAATGTGTTTTGATTAAAGTATGTATGTATAGTTCATAATGATTTATTTAACCCACAGGTCAATATATATATATACTGTATAAAAATGCGTTAATATCTTAACAAATATATATTAAATAGATACTTTAGCGAATAAAACATGAAAATGAGGTCAAAATTGTTTGTTTATATAAGCGTAACGCTAAAACGACCTGATTTGCATTTTTCTTTGCATTGTTTACCGCACAGGTAAACTACGTTCTGTTGTTTACACGTTATATGAGACGCTTTCTTCTTCTCCTTCTTCTTCTTCTTCTTCTTCTTCTTCGGTCACATTTTGTAACATCGCGCTCGTCTCCATCCGTTGTCGCGCACGCGCCCGAAGGCAGCGCTCGCTTTCCGTCGTGGCTGTTTATGTAAATACAACAAAAGGCTTCATTATTAGCCCCCCACTGGTCGATAAGTAGATCGATGATTGTGGTGAATCAGCTTATTCGCCACTGTGACGGTCATCTTGGTTCAAACTATTGATAAAGTGTTGTTCAAATCAACAGATCCATTCTTTTTCGTCGTGCACAGGATATGTCGTCATCGCCGTGTCCGACTAGCAAGCGCATCTGCCAATCACTGAAGCCGATATCTAAACAGAGAGCTTGCAATGTCCAATCACAAATGGTTACACAGAAGTGGGCGTGACCCGTCTGCTTCGCATATGAGTCGACGCCATTTCGTGTCTGCTGCTTTCAAGGTGATACAAACAAGCCTGCAGAGCCGTAAGCGGATCTTTACCTTCGACTCGAGTAAAAACAGCGTTGAATTTTACTCATTTTTAGTATTAAGCTCCTGGTGAGTATTTTTACCGAGAGATTTTTCCCTATTTTTAATTTTTTCCTGGCTTTGAACCGTCTTTTGGACTTTTTGCTTTTTTTTTTAATGCATTTTTCCTGCTCGTATTTCTGAGACTGTGTTTGGCTTTAGTGGCGTACATTTTGTGATGGCAGTGTGAGCTGCGCAGAAACTAGCTTTAAGTAGCTTCCCCCAACGAGTTTTCTTTTCTTTTTATTTTTTTTTTTGCTTTTATTTTTCGAATAAGACATTTGAAAACCGCCATTTTTTAAGGGCTGCTGTGTTACGTAATTGCTAATGTGATTGTGGTCGTATTTTCTAAGAGAACAAATATGGCGAATTGTCGCAGTCTTTCCTGGCCTGAGGCTCGGCCTTTTTCTGGAAACGTGTTTTTGAAAGGTTTTTTATTCTCCTCCTGCATTTGGCCCCCGCCTGTAACCTGATTTACAGTCGTTGACTTTGACTCATGAGACGCGATTTTTTTTTTTTTCTATTTTCTTTGTGATTTTGGCAGTGCTAAGAAAGTATTTTCAGCTACGAAATACGAATCTCGAGAATGACGTAATGAGGTTTTTTTTCCACCCCCCCAACCCCCCCCTCCCTCAGTGAAGAGTGGGTGCATTTTACAGAACAATATACACATCAGTGCTTTGCTGTGTTGTGGCGTCATGGACCTGGGATTTCTGTAGCATCGGTGTGACGTAATTTGTGCCTTTTTTCTTTTGGTAATTCTGATTTAATCTGAATTCATGTCCAGACTGAGAAACCTCTTCTCGTTCAGTGCTTGGTTTATTCTTAGAGCTGTTAATCCACTGAGTTTGGGGCCCTGCAAGGATCTGCTCACGCACACCTCTTGAAGGGCACACTTTTTCCTCGTGAATTTTCCTCTTAGATTTTCATCTCGCGCCGTGAAATTGATTAGTCGTAGAAATATCTGTCGGTAGACGACAATCAAATTTGCACAAGAGGTTTAAAAATGGGGGATGCTAAAGAAGGCTCTCAAAACGTTCACGCCTCCTCCTGTAACCCACCAGCCTCCCCCCCCCCCCCCCCCCCACTGTGTGTCCTTGAACAGGAGCGGTGGGCATTGTTCAGCAGCCTGCCCTTTACTCAGCCCCCCCCCCCCCCCCCCAATATTCATGTGTTCACATTCATTCTGAAGCTGGCTGACATGCTGTATGCCGTGGCGATCACGCTAAATATCAAGTAATTAAAGGTCAAAGGTCAGCAGGCTCTGATTTGTTGTCATTTTAATTTTAGCACTAGCTACTTAGCTTGCCAATGTTGCTGTTCTTGCAGTAATACTAGTAGTAATATAATAATAATAATAGTTGCAGTTTCCAGGCGTCCATTTTCTAATATTGCATCTTTTTTTCTCCCCCCCTTTTTAGTTTTTGAAGCCCATTTTTTGAGCAGCGGCAAATCGTAAGTTGGACTCAACCTTTTTTTTGTTTTACTTTTCACCTTTCTTTTTAGTTTTCATCCTTTTTGTAATATAACCAGCCCCCCCCCCCCTCCTGGATTTGTAGTGTTTTCATTATTATTTTTTTGTTTCTATGCTGTGAAGGTATAAAGTCAGCTGTTTGTGCTAGCAGCCTCTTACATGAGCTCCCGTGTGTTGATCATTTCTGATCATTAGCGGCCCACGTTTGTAGCTACTTGCTGAATAACACCCCCCCCCCCTCTGCAACCAGTTTTTGGATGAAACCAAAATGAGCCTCTTTTGGGGTGTGCATGTCTTGATGCAGTCCAATCTGGTCAATTTCTTACACACTGATGATGTCACCATTACCCCCCCCCCCCCGTAGTACGTTTCTACCATTGCAATAAGCATGCCTACAGAACCATGAATTACTGAGTTACTAACTTACAGTAATGACTACATCTTTCTTTTTCTTTTGAAATACTTTCCTCAAATCACAACTATTTCTCCCTCAGAAAAGATACTTGGCTTTTTTTTCTCTTTTTTTTTAAACATCAAAGATCAATATTTGTGTGACCCCTCGTTACTCTGCCCTGAATGGAAGGGGGGGAGCACGTGCACACAAACTGCACGCACATCTATACAAAGCTGCTCTGAGTGTTGTGTCGAGTCGAGCCCGGAGTTTCTTCACAGTGGAAGCACGACCCCCCCCCCCCCCCCCGCACCAGTTATTACTCAGCAAACAATAAAGCCCTGATGAGGCAGAGAATAGAACCTGTAACAGCTACGCACATGCCATAAATCCACTTAAAACACGGGGGGGGGGGGCAGCCTCCTCGCTAATGGAGGCGTCCATGAATGTTACGTTGGATTAGAGCCGACGACGCGCCGGAGGAGGGGCTTCGTTTAGCTCGGGTTTGAGACTGATGCGCTATTAACGTCCTCGTTTTAGTTCCAGGAAGTTGTGAAGACGCGGTCGAAAAGGAGCTGCCGCGTCACGCGAATAAAAACGGCAAATGCTGCGGCAGAATGACGGCGATCAGGAACCGGTGCGACCTTCATGACCTTTGTGTTTCCATCCGTCTCTATTTACAAGTCAGAACAGCCACTAGGTGCCCGTCAGTATCAATTATGAAAGCACATTTGTATTTGTACGCCCACATGAGCCCCAATGCGCCACAAACAATGAGGAACATTTACTGAGAGCCCCCCCCCCCCTACAATAAACGGCAGAACTGGCTGCTGGGTCCCCGTTTAGCCCAGCTGGCGGCCCCTGTTTGTTCGGCAGGTGAGAAGCGGTTCATGAGATTTAACGGCCTGCTGGATCAGCACCAATAAGCACGATTGAGATTTGTGACCTGATGCTGAAAGAAAAGTACATCAAGATACTAAAAAAAACCCATAAATGAGTTCATCTACAGGGTGTGGCCAAAATGATTGGTTGAAATAAAGAAACATATGTCCTGTCATGACTATTTATGGGGGAACGGAAAGGCTGTGATCATGACATAAATATGGCGTTATCCGTTATCACACCGGCAGGCCCTGTAGATTCAGATAAGCTTATGTGATACTTTAAATTATGGTGACGTGATACATATATATGTATATATACGTTTATGTACCATTAGCCGACCTCCTCGGTCATATGCAGCAAATTCTTTGACAAACCTTTATTGCAAATGTTCGATTTGTTCATTAACAAAAACAAAAGACGCACGCGGAAGCCACGGGAGACGTAGTCCCAGCGGGATTCTCCGCCGGACGCTGGCGGTGTCCTCGTTGTGTCCCCACGGTCCCCGACTGCGTCTCACCGTTCCTCCGTCACCCTCTTCTCTCCAACAGACTCACGCAGGCAGGCAGGCAGACAGACAGACAGACAGGCCTCCACCGACCCGAGTACAGACGCAATGGAGTGAGCCACACACACACACACACAGCTAGCGTGTGTTAGCTCGTATCCATGAACCTAACCGGTCCTCTCTGCCCCCCCCCCCCCCTCTAAATATCGCCTCTCCTCCTTTCCCCCCCATCCTCTCTCTCTCTCTCTCTCTCTCCCATCCGTCCAGTTGGTCTTCGTCCTCCTCCGCCAGCCTGATGGCCAGCAGCAACGTCACCAACAAGACGGACCCTCGCTCCCTCAACTCCCGAGTCTTCATCGGCAACCTCAACACCCTGCTGGTCACCAAGGCCGACATCGAGGCCATTTTCGCCAAGTACGGCAAGGTCGTCGGCTGCTCCGTGCACAAGGGCTACGCCTTCGTCCAGTTTTCCAACGAGCGGAACGCCCGGTCCGCCGTCGCGGGGGAGGACGGCCGCATGATCGTGGGACAGGTGCTAGGTGAGGTGGGAGGGGGGGGGGGGGGGGGGTAGTTTTAAAGTTAGAGCTGGGATTATCAGGGAGAGAATAACTTTCTCCAACTGTCTTTGTGCTAAGCTAAATAATGCTAACGCGTTTATCCCACTTCTGCCATTTGATCGGTTTCTCGTTTGTCCGTCTCAGACATCAACCTGGCGGCCGAACCGAAACCTCACAGGTCAAAGACGGCGAAGCGTTCAGCGGGAGACATGTACAGGTGCACGGTATAATCCCATTCGCAGCATCGGCGACGCGGCGGATTAGAACGTATTTTAATCTTTCCGCCCTCTCCACAGTTCATCTATGGATCTGGATTACGAGTTTCAAAGAGATTACTACGATAGGTATGATGTCTTGTTTCCTCGCTTGCTTGTTCACGTTTGGGTTTTTTTTAAATCCATGCACACATTCCGCTTTAAAAAGTTTCTCTTTATTTCAGCCTAAAGCTACTTGCAGCTCATTTATATGCTAGCTTTGAGCTGTATCTTTTTATTTTATTTTATATCGACATCAGAAAAAGTGCAATTAATGCAAACACAATTTCTTTTGAGATTTAGCATTTTTATTTAGTGTAATAATGAATAAAAAAATAAAGAACTCACATTTGCATATTCAATAATGTTTCTGAAAGGCGTGCCACTCGGGCTTGTCATTGGACCCCTATATTTTTTCCCCATCAGGATGTACTCCTACCAATCGAGGGTGCCTCCCCCTCCTCCTCCTCCCCCGATATCCCGCCCGGTCGTCCCCTCCAAGCGTCCAAGGGTCAGTCTGAGCGGCGGCGGCGGGAGCCGTCGAACCAAAACCAGCTTCTCCTCCTCCAAGAGCAGTCAGAGGACGTCCCGCGCGAGTACGCCGTCACAACCGCTGTCACGATCACAGCCCAACCCCGTGCGGCTCCGTCAACGGTTTTCTGCTGCTTCTCGTCCCGCAGTGAAGGTGGATGATCTGCAGTCCATCAAGAGGGAGCTCACGCAGATTAAACACAAGGTGGACTACCTGCTGGAGAGTCTGGAGCGCATGGAGAAGGACCACAGCAAGAAGTCAGGTGGGGGGGGCCTTCCTGCCGTCGGGGCGGAAAGTGTTCTTTGACGTCCTTTTTACTTGGAAGTTAAACCGCTGCCGTCGCCAGACACGAAGAGCTGCAAACCGGAACCGGGCGAGGTGTCCTCCCTCAACTCGTCCAGCTCCAGCAAGAAGGACGACGGCGCCAAACGGGACCGGGAGAGCCAGGAGACGAACGACTCGGAGGAGGAGGGAGACCTGCTGGAGGACGACGACGAGGTGAGGAGCCGGGAGGGGGGGGGGGGGGGGTGCGAGGAGGGAGGGGGGGATGGATCCGGGACGGATGGCGAGACGTCCTCTGTGAATCGGCGACGGCCGCTTTCCTTTCGTGCAGGTGAAGAGCAGAGGCAGAGAGGAGGACGAGGAGGAGGAAGGCGAGGAAGGAGAGGACGACGGCGATAGCGCCAATGGGGACGACTCCTAAGTACTGCACAGGCGTGCGCACGCACACACACACACACACACACACAGATAATAAAACCATTGTGTATGATTGTGTCTGAACACGGTGGTCACACGCTCGTACCTGCTGATTGGACACTTCTATAAAACGTATTTTAGAAAATACTCTCATAAGTACGGGATTTCCTGACCCCCCCCCCCCCCCCCCCCCCATTAACTTGATGTTCTGATTATTTCTGTCATTCATCTTATTTGTATGGACATTGGTTCTATTCAGTCTAATGTTACGTTCAGGCAAATAAATGAAAACGTATCTAAGATTTTTTTTTTTTTTACATTTAGTGTTATAATCCATTCTAAGTGTATTTAAGGAAAATAAATTCATCGAAAAGATTGATTTTTATTTTATTTTATGAAGAGTTTTTCCAATCCCTGTTGCTCCAAACGCAACGCTTGTCCCTGAACTTCACACATTTTAGGCATGAAACTGTGATCATTTAAAACGCCTGCTGTACAGCTGCGTGCTAACCAGCAGGGGGCGGTGTAATATAACAACCCAACACAGCGGTAAGCGCCGTTGCCTCGCAGCAAAGACGGTCGCAGGTTCAAATCCGACTTGCGGCCTTTCTGTGAGGAGTTTGCATGTTCTCCCGTCGGTTCTCCCGTCGGTTCTCCCGTCGGTTCTCTCTGGGTTCTCTCTGGGTTCTCCGGCTTCCTCCCACAACCAAAAACGTGCAACTTGGGCACAGTTTGCTATTGAAAAAAGAGAATCCATCCTCAAATTAACTGAATAAAAGAAACAAAGCGCACACAGTGTTTCACCGAGTTTCTGCCAGAGCAGCATGAGCATTTCTGGGGAGAAAATAAAATAAAATGAGAAATCCTCCTTTGTCTCAAAAAAAAAAAAAAACCCGCTTAAGAGGTGTGACCTTAAACCGACCTTGGCTTCTGTAACGCAGTGCTTCTCCCGTGTCTGTCTGGTTTTGTCTTTGCTTTGTTATTCACCTGCATACGTTAAATGAATAAACATGTTTTTTTTCCAAAGTTGGAAGCTGTCCGAACTTCTGTTTGCGATTCCCGTGGAGACCGTTTGGATCGGGCGCAGCACGAGGCCTGGCGGTGCCGGACTGTAACGGTGTGTGTGTGTGCGTGCGCGTGCGCGCGCTGGGAATAGTTTGCTGCTCCCGTTGCCCTGTGAGTAGCCTGGTAGCTGGTGTGAATATAAATGGGAGCGAAAGAGGGAGGGAGAGGAGGAAGACTTGTGTTTTCCCCTCTCTTAGGCCACGGGGAGGTTTCGCCCGCCCTTCATCTGGTTTTCTATTTACTGTAGGCACCCAACTCTGCCCTCATCCTCCACTCTCTCCTCCGCATCTCCCTCTCCAGGCCGATCGC